>NW_026607750.1:0-119000 GCF_029499605.1 Hyla sarda | reverse complement strand
GAATCTCAGCAGTGCCTTTCTTTCTTTGCAATTTTGAGCTTTTCATACCAAGAAGTAGACGTTCAATCATATGTGACTTCAAACTTGTCTATCCCACAGTCCTAAGAATGTCCGAGCAAAGTCAAAAATATGTATGCTGGCTGAATGCCCAAAAGAAGGAAATGTCCTCATCTTCTTTATTGGATAGTATTAAGCACCATGCAAGAGAAATGGAAAAACAATGCAGGATTACTAATGCCAGGTTGATAGGTCACATGAGGCACGTTTCTGAATCAAAAATAGAAAACTGCCATGGTGGGAGCATCCACTGCATATGCTGACAATAAAGAATCTACAAGGCAAGTTGCAAAGAATCTACTAGGCAAGCTGCAAAGTGGTAAAAAGTAGAAGAAACCAATGAGGATGGGATTTGAACCCATGCATGCAGAGCACAATGGATTAGCAGTCCATCGCCTTAACCACTCGGCCACCTCGTCTACATAAGTCCCTACCTCCAGGTGATAGATTCTGAGAACAGGGTCAAAAAGTTTTTTGCTGCATTTTTATTGAAGGTCACAGATCAGGCACTGGATGAGGGGACCGTAACTCCGAGTTGGTGAAAAAATGCAAGCCGCAACCACTCCATCAATGCACAACATTTAGTAGAAATTTGAATCATTGCGTAAGAAATTCCCATTTTCTGGCTTTTCTGCTGGACTTCACTTGGCGCTGTGGCTTAGGTGGTTAAAGCGCCTGTCTAGTAAACAGGAGATCCTGAGTTCAAATCTCAGCAGTGCCTTTTTTTCCCCTAAATTTTAAGCTTTTCATACCAAAAAGCAGACGTTCAATCCTATCTGAAATCAATATTGTCCATCCCACAGCCCTAAGACAGTCCGAGCAAAGTCAAAAATATGGATGCTGGCTAAACGCCCAAAAGAAAGAAATGTCCTCATCTTCTTTATAGGATAGCATTAAGCAACATGCAAGAGGAATTGGAAAACAAGGCAGGATTTCTAAGGCCTGGTTGATAGGTCACGTAACGCACCCTTCTGGATTGGAAATAGAAAACTCCCATGCCTGCAAAGACAATAAAAAATCTACAAAGCAAGATACCAAGTTGGAAAAGGCATGCAGAGCACAATGGATTAGCCGTCCATCGACTTAACCCCTCGGCCACCTCGTCTTTAAAAGGCAACCACTCCAGGTGAGACATTCTGACAACATGATCAACAAGTCTTTGGCTGCATTTTCATTGAAGGTCACATATTAAGCACTGGCTGAATGGACCGTAACTCAAAAAATGCAAGCTGCAACTGCTCCGTCAATATACAGCATTTTGTAGACATTTTAATCATTGCATAGCAATTCCCATTTTCTGACTTTCTGACTTTCTGACTTTCTGACTTTTTGGCATTGGTTGTCATGGCGCTGTGGCTTAGTTGGTTAAAGCGCCTGTCTTGTAAACAGGAGATCCTGAGTTCGAATCTCAGCAGTGCCTTTCTTTCTTTGCAATTTTGAGCTTTTCATACCAAGAAGTAGACGTTCAATCATATGTGACTTCAAACTTGTCTATCCCACAGTCCTAAGAATGTCCGAGCAAAGTCAAAAATATGTATGCTGGCTGAATGCCCAAAAGAAGGAAATGTCCTCATCTTCTTTATTGGATAGTATTAAGCACCATGCAAGAGAAATGGAAAAACAATGCAGGATTACTAATGCCAGGTTGATAGGTCACATGAGGCACGTTTCTGAATCAAAAATAGATAACTGCCATGGTGGGAGCATCCACTGCATATGCTGACAATAAAGAATCTACAAGGCAAGTTGCAAAGAATCTACTAGGCAAGCTGCAAAGTGGTAAAAAGTAGAAGAAACCGACGAGGATGGGATTTGAACCCATGCATGCAGAGCACAATGGATTAGCAGTCCATCGCCTTAACCACTCGGCCACCTCATCCACATAAGTCCCTACCTCCAGGTGATAGATTCTGAGAACAGGGTCAAAAAGTTTTTTGCTGCATTTTTATTGAAGGTCACAGATCAGGCACTGGCTGAGGGGACCGTAACTCCAAGTTGGTGAAAAAATGCAAGCTGCAACCACTCCATCAATGCACAACATTTAGTAGAAATTTGAATCATTGCGTAAGAAATTCCCATTTTCTGGCTTTTCTGCTGGACTTCACTTGGCGCTGTGGCTTAGGTGGTTAAAGCGCCTGTCTAGTAAACAGGAGATCCTGAGTTCAAATCTCAGCAGTGCCTTTTTTTCCCCTAAATTTTAAGCTTTTCATACCAAAAAGCAGACGTTCAATCCTATCTGAAATCAATATTGTCCATCCCACAGCCCTAAGACAGTCCGAGCAAAGTCAAAAATATGGATGCTGGCTAAACGCCCAAAAGAAAGAAATGTCCTCATCTTCTTTATAGGATAGCATTAAGCACCATGCAAGAGGAATTGGAAAACAAGGCAGGATTTCTAAGGCCTGGTTGATAGGTCACGTAACGCACCCTTCTGGATTGGAAATAGAAAACTCCCATGCCTGCAAAGACAATAAAAAATCTACAAAGCAAGATACCAAGTTGGAAAAGGCATGCAGAGCACAATGGATTAGCCGTCCATCGACTTAACCCCTCGGCCACCTCGTCTTTAAAAGGCAACCACTCCAGGTGAGACATTCTGACAACATGATCAACAAGTCTTTGGCTGCATTTTCATTGAAGGTCACATATTAAGCACTGGCTGAATGGACCGTAACTCAAAAAATGCAAGCTGCAACTGCTCCGTCAATATACAGCATTTTGTAGACATTTTAATCATTGCATAGCAATTCCCATTTTCTGACTTTCTGACTTTCTGACTTTTTGGCATTGGTTGTCATGGCGCTGTGGCTTAGTTGGTTAAAGCGCCTGTCTTGTAAACAGGAGATCCTGAGTTCGAATCTCAGCAGTGCCTTTCTTTCTTTGCAATTTTGAGCTTTTCATACCAAGAAGTAGACGTTCAATCATATGTGACTTCAAACTTGTCTATCCCACAGTCCTAAGAATGTCCGAGCAAAGTCAAAAATATGTATGCTGGCTGAATGCCCAAAAGAAGGAAATGTCCTTATCTTCTTTATTGAATAGTATTAAGCACCATGCAAGAGAAATGGAAAAACAATGCAGGATTACTAATGCCAGGTTGATAGGTCACATGAGGCACGTTTCTGAATCAAAAATAGAAAACTGCCATGGTGGGAGCATCCACTGCATATGCTGACAATAAAGAATCTACAAGGCAAGTTGCAAAGAATCTACTAGGCAAGCTGCAAAGTGGTAAAAAGTAGAAGAAACCGACGAGGATGGGATTTGAACCCATGCATGCAGAGCACAATGGATTAGCAGTCCATCGCCTTAACCACTCGGCCACCTCGTCTACATAAGTCCCTACCTCCAGGTGATAGATTCTGAGAACAGGGTCAAAAAGTTTTTTGCTGCATTTTTATTGAAGGTCACAGATCAGGCACTGGCTGAGGGGACCGTAACTCCAAGTTGGTGAAAAAATGCAAGCTGCAACCACTCCATCAATGCACAACATTTAGTAGAAATTTGAATCATTGCGTAAGAAATTCCCATTTTCTGGCTTTTCTGCTGGACTTCATGTGGTGCTGTGGCTTAGTTGGTTAAAGCGCCTGTCTAGTAAACAGGAGATCCTGAGTTCAAATCTCAGCAGTGCCTTTTTTCCCCCTAAATTTTAAGCTTTTCATACCAAAAAGCAGATGTTCAATCCTATCTGACATCAATATTGACCATCCCACAGCCCTAAGACAGTCCGAGCAAAGTCAAAAATATGGATGCTGGCTAAACGTCCAAAAGAAAGAAATGTCCTCATCTTCTTTATAGGATAGCATTAAGCACCATGCAAGAGGAATTGGAAAACAAGGCAGGATTTCTAAGGCCTGGTTGATAGGTCACGTAACGCACCCTTCTGGATTGGAAATAGAAAACTCCCATGCCTGCAAAGACAATAAAAAATCTACAAAGCAAGATACCAAGTTGGAAAAGGCATGCAGAGCACAATGGATTAGCCGTCCATCGACTTAACCCCTCGGCCACCTCGTCTTTAAAAGGCAACCACTCCAGGTGAGACATTCTGACAACATAATCAACAAGTCTTTGGCTGCATTTTCATTGAAGGTCACATATTAAGCACTGGCTGAATGGACCGTAACTCAAAAAATGCAAGCTGCAACTGCTCCGTCAATATACAGCATTTTGTAGACATTTTAATCATTGCATAGCAATTCCCATTTTCTGACTTTCTGACTTTCTGACTTTTTGGCATTGGTTGTCATGGCGCTGTGGCTTAGTTGGTTAAAGCGCCTGTCTTGTAAACAGGAGATCCTGAGTTCGAATCTCAGCAGTGCCTTTCTTTCTTTGCAATTTTGAGCTTTTCATACCAAGAAGTAGACGTTCAATCATATGTGACTTCAAACTTGTCTATTCCACAGTCCTAAGAATGTCCGAGAAAAGTCAAAAATATGTATGCTGGCTGAATGCCCAAAAGAAGGAAATGTCCTCATCTTCTTTATTGGATAGTATTAAGCACCATGCAAGAGAAATGGAAAAACAATGCAGGATTACTAATGCCAGGTTGATAGGTCACATGAGGCACGTTTCTGAATCAAAAATAGAAAACTGCCATGGTGGGAGCATCCACTGCATATGCTGACAATAAAGAATCTACAAGGCAAGTTGCAAAGAATCTACTAGGCAAGCTGCAAAGTGGTAAAAAGTAGAAGAAACCGACGAGGATGGGATTTGAACCCATGCATGCAGAGCACAATGGATTAGCAGTCCATCGCCTTAACCACTCGGCCACCTCATCTACATAAGTCCCTACCTCCAGGTGATAGATTCTGAGAACAGGGTCAAAAAGTTTTTTGCTGCATTTTTATTGAAGGTCACAGATCAGGCACTGGCTGAGGGGACCGTAACTCCGAGTTGGTGAAAAAATGCAAGCTGCAACCACTCCATCAATGCACAACATTTAGTAGAAATTTGAATCATTGCGTAAGAAATTCCCATTTTCTGGCATTTCTGCTGGACTTCATGTGGTGCTGTGGCTTAGTTGTTTAAAGCGCCTGTCTAGTAAACAGGAGATCCTGAGTTCAAATCTCAGCAGTGCCTTTTTTCCCCCTAAATTTTAAGCTTTTCATACCAAAAAGCAGATGTTCAATCCTATCTGACATCAATATTGACCATCCCACAGCCCTAAGACAGTCCGAGCAAAGTCAAAAATATGGATGCTGGCTAAACGTCCAAAAGAAAGAAATGTCCTCATCTACTTTATAGGATAGCATTAAGCCCCATGCAAGAGGAATTGGAAAACAAGGCAGGATTTCTAAGGCCTGGTTGATAGGTCACGTAACGCACCCTTCTGGATTGGAAATAGAAAACTCCCATGCCTGCAAAGACAATAAAAAATCTTCAAAGCAAGATACCAAGTTGAAAAAGGCATGCAGAGCACAATGGATTAGCCGTCCATCGACTTAACCCCTCGGCCACCTCGTCTTTAAAAGGCAACCACTCCAGGTGAGACATTCTGACAACATGATCAACAAGTCTTTGGCTGCATTTTCATTGAAGGTCACATATTAAGCACTGGCTGAATGGACCGTAACTCAAAAAATGCAAGCTGCAACTGCTCCGTCAATATACAGCATTTTGTAGACATTTTAATCATTGCATAGCAATTCCCATTTTCTGACTTTCTGACTTTCTGACTTTTTGGCATTGGTTGTCATGGCGCTGTGGCTTAGTTGGTTAAAGCGCCTGTCTTGTAAACAGGAGATCCTGAGTTCGAATCTCAGCAGTGCCTTTCTTTCTTTGCAATTTTGAGCTTTTCATACCAAGAAGTAGACGTTCAATCATATGTGACTTCAAACTTGTCTATCCCACAGTCCTAAGAATGTCCGAGCAAAGTCAAAAATATGTATGCTGGCTGAATGCCCAAAAGAAGGAAATGTCCTCATCTTCTTTATTGGATAGTATTAAGCACCATGCAAGAGAAATGGAAAAACAATGCAGGATTACTAATGCCAGGTTGATAGGTCACATGAGGCACGTTTCTGAATCAAAAATAGAAAACTGCCATGGTGGGAGCATCCACTGCATATGCTGACAATAAAGAATCTACAAGGCAAGTTGCAAAGAATCTACTAGGCAAGCTGCAAAGTGGTAAAAAGTAGAAGAAACCGACGAGGATGGGATTTGAACCCATGCATGCAGAGCACAATGGATTAGCAGTCCATCGCCTTAACCACTCAGCCACCTCATCTACATAAGTCCCTACCTCCAGGTGATAGATTCTGAGAACAGGGTCAAAAAGTTTTTTGCTGCATTTTTATTGAAGGTCACAGATCAGGCACTGGCTGAGGGGACCGTAACTCCAAGTTGGTGAAAAAATGCAAGCTGCAACCACTCCATCAATGCACAACATTTAGTAGAAATTTGAATCATTGCGTAAGAAATTCCCATTTTCTGGCTTTTCTGCTGGACTTCATGTGGTGCTGTGGCTTAGTTGGTTAAAGCGCCTGTCTAGTAAACAGGAGATCCTGAGTTCAAATCTCAGCAGTGCCTTTTTTCCCCCTAAATTTTAAGCTTTTCATACCAAAAAGCAGATGTTCAATCCTATCTGACATCAATATTGACCATCCCACAGCCCTAAGACAGTCCGAGCAAAGTCAAAAATATGGATGCTGGCTAAACGTCCAAAAGAAAGAAATGTCCTCATCTTCTTTATAGGATAGCATTAAGCACCATGCAAGAGGAATTGGAAAACAAGGCAGGATTTCTAAGGCCTGGTTGATAGGTCACGTAACGCACCCTTCTGGATTGGAAATAGAAAACTCCCATGCCTGCAAAGACAATAAAAAATCTTCAAAGCAAGATACCAAGTTGGAAAAGGCATGCAGAGCACAATGGATTAGCCGTCCATCGACTTAACCCCTCGGCCACCTCGTCTTTAAAAGGCAACCACTCCAGGTGAGACATTCTGACAACATGATCAACAAGTCTTTGGCTGCATTTTCATTGAAGGTCACATATTAAGCACTGGCTGAATGGACCGTAACTAAAAAAATGCAAGCTGCAACTGCTCCGTCAATATACAGCATTTTGTAGACATTTTAATCATTGCATAGCAATTCCCATTTTCTGACTTTCTGACTTTTTGGCTTTTTGGCATTGGTTGTCATGGCGCTGTGGCTTACTTGGTCTTGTAAACAGGAGATCCTGAGTTCGAATCTCAGCAGTGCCTTTCTTTCTTTGCAATTTTGAGCTTTTCATACCAAGAAGTAGACGTTCAATCATATGTGACTTCAAACTTGTCTATCCCACAGTCCTAAGAATGTCCGAGCAAAGTCAAAAATATGTATGCTGGCTGAATGCCCAAAAGAAGGAAATGTCCTTATCTTCTTTATTGAATAGTATTAAGCACCATGCAAGAGAAATGGAAAAACAATGCAGGATTACTAATGCCAGGTTGATAGGTCACATGAGGCACGTTTCTGAATCAAAAATAGAAAACTGCCATGGTGGGAGCATCCACTGCATATGCTGACAATAAAGAATCTACAAGGCAAGTTGCAAAGAATCTACTAGGCAAGCTGCAAAGTGGTAAAAAGTAGAAGAAACCGACGAGGATGGGATTTGAACCCATGCATGCAGAGCACAATGGATTAGCAGTCCATCGCCTTAACCACTCGGCCACCTCGTCTACATAAGTCCCTACCTCCAGGTGATAGATTCTGAGAACAGGGTCAAAAAGTTTTTTGCTGCATTTTTATTGAAGGTCACAGATCAGGCACTGGCTGAGGGGACCGTAACTCCAAGTTGGTGAAAAAATGCAAGCTGCAACCACTCCATCAATGCACAACATTTAGTAGAAATTTGAATCATTGCGTAAGAAATTCCCATTTTCTGGCTTTTCTGCTGGACTTCATGTGGTGCTGTGGCTTAGTTGGTTAAAGCGCCTGTCTAGTAAACAGGAGATCCTGAGTTCAAATCTCAGCAGTGCCTTTTTTCCCCCTAAATTTTAAGCTTTTCATACCAAAAAGCAGATGTTCAATCCTATCTGACATCAATATTGACCATCCCACAGCCCTAAGACAGTCCGAGCAAAGTCAAAAATATGGATGCTGGCTAAACGTCCAAAAGAAAGAAATGTCCTCATCTTCTTTATAGGATAGCATTAAGCACCATGCAAGAGGAATTGGAAAACAAGGCAGGATTTCTAAGGCCTGGTTGATAGGTCACGTAACGCACCCTTCTGGATTGGAAATAGAAAACTCCCATGCCTGCAAAGACAATAAAAAATCTACAAAGCAAGATACCAAGTTGGAAAAGGCATGCAGAGCACAATGGATTAGCCGTCCATCGACTTAACCCCTCGGCCACCTCGTCTTTAAAAGGCAACCACTCCAGGTGAGACATTCTGACAACATGATCAACAAGTCTTTGGCTGCATTTTCATTGAAGGTCACATATTAAGCACTGGCTGAATGGACCGTAACTCAAAAAATGCAAGCTGCAACTGCTCCGTCAATATACAGCATTTTGTAGACATTTTAATCATTGCATAGCAATTCCCATTTTCTGACTTTCTGACTTTCTGACTTTTTGGCATTGGTTGTCATGGCGCTGTGGCTTAGTTGGTTAAAGCGCCTGTCTTGTAAACAGGAGATCCTGAGTTCGAATCTCAGCAGTGCCTTTCTTTCTTTGCAATTTTGAGCTTTTCATACCAAGAAGTAGACGTTCAATCATATGTGACTTCAAACTTGTCTATCCCACAGTCCTAAGAATGTCCGAGCAAAGTCAAAAATATGTATGCTGGCTGAATGCCCAAAAGAAGGAAATGTCCTCATCTTCTTTATTGGATAGTATTAAGCACCATGCAAGAGAAATGGAAAAACAATGCAGGATTACTAATGCCAGGTTGATAGGTCACATGAGGCACGTTTCTGAATCAAAAATAGAAAACTGCCATGGTGGGAGCATCCACTGCATATGCTGACAATAAAGAATCTACAAGGCAAGTTGCAAAGAATCTACTAGGCAATCTGCAAAGTGGTAAAAAGTAGAAGAAACCAACGAGGATGGGATTTGAACCCATGCATGCAGAGCACAATGGATTAGCAGTCCATCGCCTTAACCACTCGGCCACCTCGTCTACATAAGTCCCTACCTCCAGGTGATAGATTCTGAGAACAGGGTCAAAAAGTTTTTTGCTGCATTTTTATTGAAGGTCACAGATCAGGCACTGGCTGAGGGGACCGTAACTCCAAGTTGGTGAAAAAATGCAAGCTGCAACCACTCCATCAATGCACAACATTTAGTAGAAATTTGAATCATTGCGTAAGAAATTCCCATTTTCTGGCTTTTCTACTGGACTTCATGTGGTGCTGTGGCTTAGTTGGTTAAAGCGCCTGTCTAGTAAACAGGAGATCCTGAGTTCAAATCTCAGCAGTGCCTTTTTTCCCCCTAAATTTTAAGCTTTTCATACCAAAAAGCAGATGTTCAATCCTATCTGACATCAATATTGACCATCCCACAGCCCTAAGACAGTCCGAGCAAAGTCAAAAATATGGATGCTGGCTAAACGTCCAAAAGAAAGAAATGTCCTCATCTTCTTTATAGGATAGCATTAAGCACCATGCAAGAGGAATTGGAAAACAAGGCAGGATTTCTAAGGCCTGGTTGATAGGTCACGTAACGCACCCTTCTGGATTGGAAATAGAAAACTCCCATGCCTGCAAAGACAATAAAAAATCTACAAAGCAAGATACCAAGTTGGAAAAGGCATGCAGAGCACAATGGATTATCCGTCCATCGACTTAACCCCTCGGCCACCTCGTCTTTAAAAGGCAACCACTCCAGGTGAGACATTCTGACAACATGATCAACAAGTCTTTGGCTGCATTTTCATTGAAGGTCACATATTAAGCACTGGCTGAATGGACCGTAACTCAAAAAATGCAAGCTGCAACTGCTCCGTCAATATACAGCATTTTGTAGACATTTTAATCATTGCATAGCAATTCCCATTTTCTGACTTTCTGACTTTCTGACTTTTTGGCTTTTTGGCATTGGTTGTCATGGCGCTGTGGCTTAGTTGGTCTTGTAAACAGGAGATCCTGAGTTCGAATCTCAGCAGTGCCTTTCTTTCTTTGCAATTTTGAGCTTTTCATACCAAGAAGTAGACGTTCAATCATATGTGACTTCAAACTTGTCTATCCCACAGTCCTAAGAATGTCCGAGCAAAGTCAAAAATATGTATGCTGGCTGAATGCCCAAAAGAAGGAAATGTCCTCATCTTCTTTATTGGATAGTATTAAGCACCATGCAAGAGAAATGGAAAAACAATGCAGGATTACTAATGCCAGGTTGATAGGTCACATGAGGCACGTTTCTGAATCAAAAATAGAAAACTGCCATGGTGGGAGCATCCACTGCATATGCTGACAATAAAGAATCTACAAGGCAAGTTGCAAAGAATCTACTAGGCAAGCTGCAAAGTGGTAAAAAGTAGAAGAAACCAATGAGGATGGGATTTGAACCCATGCATGCAGAGCACAATGGATTAGCAGTCCATCGCCTTAACCACTCGGCCACCTCGTCTACATAAGTCCCTACCTCCAGGTGATAGATTCTGAGAACAGGGTCAAAAAGTTTTTTGCTGCATTTTTATTGAAGGTCACAGATCAGGCACTGGATGAGGGGACCGTAACTCCGAGTTGGTGAAAAAATGCAAGCCGCAACCACTCCATCAATGCACAACATTTAGTAGAAATTTGAATCATTGCGTAAGAAATTCCCATTTTCTGGCTTTTCTGCTGGACTTCACTTGGCGCTGTGGCTTAGGTGGTTAAAGCGCCTGTCTAGTAAACAGGAGATCCTGAGTTCAAATCTCAGCAGTGCCTTTTTTTCCCCTAAATTTTAAGCTTTTCATACCAAAAAGCAGACGTTCAATCCTATCTGAAATCAATATTGTCCATCCCACAGCCCTAAGACAGTCCGAGCAAAGTCAAAAATATGGATGCTGGCTAAACGCCCAAAAGAAAGAAATGTCCTCATCTTCTTTATAGGATAGCATTAAGCAACATGCAAGAGGAATTGGAAAACAAGGCAGGATTTCTAAGGCCTGGTTGATAGGTCACGTAACGCACCCTTCTGGATTGGAAATAGAAAACTCCCATGCCTGCAAAGACAATAAAAAATCTACAAAGCAAGATACCAAGTTGGAAAAGGCATGCAGAGCACAATGGATTAGCCGTCCATCGACTTAACCCCTCGGCCACCTCGTCTTTAAAAGGCAACCACTCCAGGTGAGACATTCTGACAACATGATCAACAAGTCTTTGGCTGCATTTTCATTGAAGGTCACATATTAAGCACTGGCTGAATGGACCGTAACTCAAAAAATGCAAGCTGCAACTGCTCCGTCAATATACAGCATTTTGTAGACATTTTAATCATTGCATAGCAATTCCCATTTTCTGACTTTCTGACTTTCTGACTTTCTGACTTTTTGGCATTGGTTGTCATGGCGCTGTGGCTTAGTTGGTTAAAGCGCCTGTCTTGTAAACAGGAGATCCTGAGTTCGAATCTCAGCAGTGCCTTTCTTTCTTTGCAATTTTGAGCTTTTCATACCAAGAAGTAGACGTTCAATCATATGTGACTTCAAACTTGTCTATCCCACAGTCCTAAGAATGTCCGAGCAAAGTCAAAAATATGTATGCTGGCTGAATGCCCAAAAGAAGGAAATGTCCTCATCTTCTTTATTGGATAGTATTAAGCACCATGCAAGAGAAATGGAAAAACAATGCAGGATTACTAATGCCAGGTTGATAGGTCACATGAGGCACGTTTCTGAATCAAAAATAGATAACTGCCATGGTGGGAGCATCCACTGCATATGCTGACAATAAAGAATCTACAAGGCAAGTTGCAAAGAATCTACTAGGCAAGCTGCAAAGTGGTAAAAAGTAGAAGAAACCGACGAGGATGGGATTTGAACCCATGCATGCAGAGCACAATGGATTAGCAGTCCATCGCCTTAACCACTCGGCCACCTCATCCACATAAGTCCCTACCTCCAGGTGATAGATTCTGAGAACAGGGTCAAAAAGTTTTTTGCTGCATTTTTATTGAAGGTCACAGATCAGGCACTGGCTGAGGGGACCGTAACTCCAAGTTGGTGAAAAAATGCAAGCTGCAACCACTCCATCAATGCACAACATTTAGTAGAAATTTGAATCATTGCGTAAGAAATTCCCATTTTCTGGCTTTTCTGCTGGACTTCACTTGGCGCTGTGGCTTAGGTGGTTAAAGCGCCTGTCTAGTAAACAGGAGATCCTGAGTTCAAATCTCAGCAGTGCCTTTTTTTCCCCTAAATTTTAAGCTTTTCATACCAAAAAGCAGACGTTCAATCCTATCTGAAATCAATATTGTCCATCCCACAGCCCTAAGACAGTCCGAGCAAAGTCAAAAATATGGATGCTGGCTAAACGCCCAAAAGAAAGAAATGTCCTCATCTTCTTTATAGGATAGCATTAAGCACCATGCAAGAGGAATTGGAAAACAAGGCAGGATTTCTAAGGCCTGGTTGATAGGTCACGTAACGCACCCTTCTGGATTGGAAATAGAAAACTCCCATGCCTGCAAAGACAATAAAAAATCTACAAAGCAAGATACCAAGTTGGAAAAGGCATGCAGAGCACAATGGATTAGCCGTCCATCGACTTAACCCCTCGGCCACCTCGTCTTTAAAAGGCAACCACTCCAGGTGAGACATTCTGACAACATGATCAACAAGTCTTTGGCTGCATTTTCATTGAAGGTCACATATTAAGCACTGGCTGAATGGACCGTAACTCAAAAAATGCAAGCTGCAACTGCTCCGTCAATATACAGCATTTTGTAGACATTTTAATCATTGCATAGCAATTCCCATTTTCTGACTTTCTGACTTTCTGACTTTTTGGCATTGGTTGTCATGGCGCTGTGGCTTAGTTGGTTAAAGCGCCTGTCTTGTAAACAGGAGATCCTGAGTTCGAATCTCAGCAGTGCCTTTCTTTCTTTGCAATTTTGAGCTTTTCATACCAAGAAGTAGACGTTCAATCATATGTGACTTCAAACTTGTCTATCCCACAGTCCTAAGAATGTCCGAGCAAAGTCAAAAATATGTATGCTGGCTGAATGCCCAAAAGAAGGAAATGTCCTCATCTTCTTTATTGGATAGTATTAAGCACCATGCAAGAGAAATGGAAAAACAATGCAGGATTACTAATGCCAGGTTGATAGGTCACATGAGGCACGTTTCTGAATCAAAAATAGACAACTGCCATGGTGGGAGCATCCACTGCATATGCTGACAATAAAGAATCTACAAGGCAAGTTGCAAAGAATCTACTAGGCAAGCTGCAAAGTGGTAAAAAGTAGAAGAAACCGACGAGGATGGGATTTGAACCCATGCATGCAGAGCACAATGGATTAGCAGTCCATCGCCTTAACCACTCGGCCACCTCGTCTACATAAGTCCCTACCTCCAGGTTATAGATTCTGAGAACAGGGTCAAAAAGTTTTTTGCTGCATTTTTATTGAAGGTCACAGATCAGGCACTGGCTGAGGGGACCGTAACTCCAAGTTGGTGAAAAAATGCAAGCTGCAACCACTCCATCAATGCACAACATTTAGTAGAAATTTGAATCATTGCGTAAGAAATTCCCATTTTCTGGCTTTTCTGCTGGACTTCATGTAGTGCTGTGGCTTAGTTGGTTAAAGCGCCTGTCTAGTAAACAGGAGATCCTGAGTTCAAATCTCAGCAGTGCCTTTTTTCCCCCTAAATTTTAAGCTTTTCATACCAAAAAGCAGATGTTCAATCCTATCTGACATCAATATTGACCATCCCACAGCCCTAAGACAGTCCGAGCAAAGTCAAAAATATGGATGCTGGCTAAACGTCCAAAAGAAAGAAATGTCCTCATCTTCTTTATAGGATAGCATTAAGCACCATGCAAGAGGAATTGGAAAACAAGGCAGGATTTCTAAGGCCTGGTTGATAGGTCACGTAACGCACCCTTCTGGATTGGAAATAGAAAACTCCCATGCCTGCAAAGACAATAAAAAATCTTCAAAGCAAGATACCAAGTTGGAAAAGGCATGCAGAGCACAATGGATTAGCCGTCCATCGACTTAACCCCTCGGCCACCTCGTCTTTAAAAGGCAACCACTCCAGGTGAGACATTCTGACAACATGATCAACAAGTCTTTGGCTGCATTTTCATTGAAGGTCACATATTAAGCACTGGCTGAATGGACCGTAACTCAAAAAATGCAAGCTGCAACTGCTCCGTCAATATACAGCATTTTGTATACATTTTAATCATTGCATAGCAATTCCCATTTTCTGACTTTAAGGCAAGGGTTGTCATGGCGCTGTGGCTTAGTTGGTTAAAGCGCCTGTCTTGTAAACAGGAGATCCTGAGTTCGAATCTCAGCAGTGCCTTTCTTTCTTTGCAATTTTGAGCTTTTCATACCAAGAAGTAGACGTTCAATCATATGTGACTTCAAACTTGTCTATCCCACAGTCCTAAGAATGTCCGAGCAAAGTCAAAAATATGTATGCTGGCTGAATGCCCAAAAGAAGGAAATGTCCTCATCTTCTTTATTGGATAGTATTAAGCACCATGCAAGAGAAATGGAAAAACAATGCAGGATTACTAATGCCAGGTTGATAGGTCACATGAGGCACGTTTCTGAATCAAAAATAGAAAACTGCCATGGTGGCAGCATCCACTGCATATGCTGACAATAAAGAATCTACAAGGCAAGTTGCAAAGAATCTACTAGGCAATCTGCAAAGTGGTAAAAGGTAGAAGGAACCGACAAGGATGGGATTTGAACCCATGCATGCAGAGCACAATGGATTAGCAGTCCATCACCTTAACCACTCGGCCACCCCGACTACATAAGTCCCTACCTCCAGGTGATAGATTCTGAGAACAGGGTCAAAAAGTTTTTTGCTGCATTTTTATTGAAGGTCACAGATCAGGCACTAGCTGAGGGGACCGTAACTCCAAGTTGGTGAAAAAATGCAAGCTGCAACCACTCCATCAATGCACAACATTTAGTAGAAATTTGAATCATTGCGTAAGAAATTCCCATTTTCTGGCTTTTCTGCTGGACTTCACTTGGCGCTGTGGCTTAGGTGGTTAAAGCGCCTGTCTAGTAAACAGGAGATTCTGAGTTCAAATCTCAGCAGTGCCTTTTTTCCCCTAAATTTTAAGCTTTTCATACCAAAAAGCAGATGTTCAATCCTATCTGACATCAATATTGTCCATCCCACAGCCCTAAGACAGTCCGAGCAAAGTCAAAAATATGGATGCTGGCTAAACGCCCAAAAGAAAGAAATGTCCTCATCTTCTTTATAGGATAGCATTAAGCACCATGCAAGAGGAATTGGAAAACAAGGCAGGATTTCTAAGGCCTGGTTGATAGGTCACGTAACGCACCCTTCTGGATTGGAAATAGAAAACTCCCATGCCTGCAAAGACAATAAAAAATCTACAAAGCAAGATACCAAGTTGGAAAAGGCATGCAGAGCACAATGGATTAGCCGTCCATCGACTTAACCCCTCGGCCACCTCGTCTTTAAAAGGCAACCACTCCAGGTGAGACATTCTGACAACATGATCAACAAGTCTTTGGCTGCATTTTCATTGAAGGTCACATATTAAGTACTGGCTGAATGGACCGTAACTCAAAAAATGCAAGCTGCAACTGCTCCGTCAATATACAGCATTTTGTAGACATTTTAATCATTGCATAGCAATTCCCATTTTCTGACTTTAAGGCAAGGGTTGTCATGGCGCTGTGGCTTAGTTGGTTAAAGCGCCTGTCTTGTAAACAGGAGATCCTGAGTTCGAATCTCAGCAGTGCCTTTCTTTCTTTGCAATTTTGAGCTTTTCATACCAAGAAGTAGACGTTCAATCATATGTGACTTCAAACTTGTCTATCCCACAGTCCTAAGAATGTCCGAGCAAAGTCAAAAATATGTATGCTGGCTGAATGCCCAAAAGAAGGAAATGTCCTCATCTTCTTTATTGGATAGTATTAAGCACCATGCAGGAGAAATGGAAAAACAATGCAGGATTACTAATGCCAGGTTGATAGGTCACATGAGGCACGTTTCTGAATCAAAAATAGAAAACTGCCATGGTGGGAGCATCCACTGCATATGCTGACAATAAAGAATCTACTAGGCAAGCTGCAAAGTGGTAAAAAGTAGAAGAAACCGACGAGGATGGGATTTGAACCCATGCATGCAGAGCACAATGGATTAGCAGTCCATCGCCTTAACCACTCGGCCACCTCATCTACATAAGTCCCTACCTCCAGGTGATAG
The DNA here is from genome assembly GCF_029499605.1 of Hyla sarda. Lineage (NCBI taxonomy): Eukaryota > Metazoa > Chordata > Amphibia > Anura > Hylidae > Hyla > Hyla sarda. Next base: position 102,580 of record NW_026607750.1, on the reverse strand, counting down.
ATTCTGAGAACAGGGTCAAAAAGTTTTTTGCTGCATTTTTATTGAAGGTCACAGATCAGGCACTGGCTGAGGGGACCGTAACTCCAAGTTGGTGAAAAAATGCAAGCTGCAACCACTCCATCAATGCACAACATTTAGTAGAAATTTGAATCATTGCGTAAGAAATTCCCATTTTCTGGCTTTTCTGCTGGACTTCACTTGGCGCTGTGGCTTAGGTTGTTAAAGCGCCTGTCTAGTAAACAGGAGATCCTGAGTTCAAATCTCAGCAGTGCCTTTTTTTCCCCCTAAATTTTAAGCTTTTCATACCAAAAAGCAGACGTTCAATCCTATCTGAAATCAATATTGTCCATCCCACAGCCCTAAGACAGTCCGAGCAAAGTCAAAAATATGGATGCTGGCTAAACGCCCAAAAGAAAGAAATGTCCTCATCTTCTTTATAGGATAGCATTAAGCACCATGCAAGAGGAATTGGAAAACAAGGCAGGATTTCTAAGGCCTGGTTGATAGGTCACGTAACGCACCCTTCTGGATTGGAAATAGAAAACTCCCATGCCTGCAAAGACAATAAAAAATCTACAAAGCAAGATACCAAGTTGGAAAAGGCATGCAGAGCACAATGGATTAGCCGTCCATCGACTTAACCCCTCGGCCACCTCGTCTTTAAAAGGCAACCACTCCAGGTGAGACATTCTGACAACATGATCAACAAGTCTTTGGCTGCATTTTCATTGAAGGTCACATATTAAGCACTGGCTGAATGGACCGTAACTCAAAAAATGCAAGCTGCAACTGCTCCGTCAATATACAACATTTTGTATACATTTTAATCATTGCATAGCAATTCCCATTTTCTGACTTTCTGACTTTTTGGCATTGGTTGTCATGGCGCTGTGGCTTAGTTGGTTAAAGCGCCTGTCTTGTAAACAGGAGATCCTGAGTTCGAATCTCAGCAGTGCCTTTCTTTCTTTGCAATTTTGAGCTTTTCATACCAAGAAGTAGACGTTCAATCATATGTGACTTCAAACTTGTCTATCCCACAGTCCTAAGAATGTCCGAGCAAAGTCAAAAATATGTATGCTGGCTGAATGCCCAAAAGAAGGAAATGTCCTCATCTTCTTTATTGGATAGTATTAAGCACCATGCAAGAGAAATGGAAAAACAATGCAGGATTACTAATGCCAGGTTGATAGGTCACATGAGGCACGTTTCTGAATCAAAAATAGAAAACTGCCATGGTGGGAGCATCCACTGCATATGCTGACAATAAAGAATCAACAAGGCAAGTTGCAAAGAATCTACTAGGCAAGCTGCAAAGTGGTAAAAAGTAGAAAAAACCGACGAGGATGGGATTTGAACCCATGCATGCAGAGCACAATGGATTAGCAGTCCATCGCCTTAACCACTCGGCCACCTCGTCTACATAAGTCCCTACCTCCAGGTGATAGATTCTGAGAACAGGGACATAAAGTTTTTTGCTGCATTTTTATTTAAGGTCACAGATCAGGCACTGGCTGAGGGGACCGTAACTCCAAGTTGGTGAAAAAATGCAAGCTGCAACCACTCCATCAATGCACAACATTTAGTAGAAATTTGAATCATTGCGTAAGAAATTCCCATTTTCTGGCTTTTCGGCTGGACTTCATGTGGTGCTGTGGCTTAGTTGGTTAAAGTGCCTGTCTAGTAAACAGGAGATCCTGAGTTCAAATCTCAGCAGTGCCTTTTTTTCCCCCTAAATTTTAAGCTTTTCATACCAAAAAGCAGATGTTCAATCCTATCTGACATCAATATTGACCATCCCACAGCCCTAAGACAGTCCGAGCAAAGTCAAAAATATGGATGCTGGCTAAACGTCCAAAAGAAAGAAATGTCCTCATCTTCTTTATAGGATAGCATTAAGCACCATGCAAGAGGAATTGGAAAACAAGGCAGGATTTCTAAGGCCTGGTTGATAGGTCACGTAACGCACCCTTCTGGATTGGAAATAGAAAACTCCCATGCCTGCAAAGACAATAAAAAATCTTCAAAGCAAGATACCAAGTTGGAAAAGGCATGCAGAGCACAATGGATTAGCCGTCCATCGACTTAACCCCTCGGCCACCTCGTCTTTAAAAGGCAACCACTCCAGGTGAGACATTCTGACAACATGATCAACAAGTCTTTGGCTGCATTTTCATTGAAGGTCACATATTAAGCACTGGCTGAATGGACCGTAACTCAAAAAATGCAAGCTTCAACTGCTCCGTCAATATACAGCATTTTGTATACATTTTAATCATTGCATAGCAATTCCCATTTTCTGACTTTAAGGCAAGGGTTGTCATGGCGCTGTGGCTAAGTTGGTTAAAGCGCCTGTCTTGTAAACAGGAGATCCTGAGTTCGAATCTCAGCAGTGCCTTTCTTTCTTTGCAATTTTGAGCTTTTCATACCAAGAAGTAGACGTTCAATCATATGTGACTTCAAACTTGTCTATCCCACAGTCCTAAGAATGTCCCAGCAAAGTCAAAAATATGTATGCTGGCTGAATGCCCAAAAGAAGGAAATGTCCTCATCTTCTTTATTGGATAGTATTAAGCACCATGCAAGAGAAATGGAAAAACAATGCAGGATTACTAATGCCAGGTTGATAGGTCACATGAGGCACGTTTCTGAATCAAAAATAGAAAACTGCCATGGTGGCAGCATCCACTGCATATGCTGACAATAAAGAATCTACAAGGCAAGTTGCAAAGAATCTACTAGGCAAGCTGCAAAATGTAGAAGAAACCGACGAGGATGGGATTTGAACCCATGCATGCAGAGCCCAATGGATTAGCAGTCCATCGCCTTAACCACTCGGCCACCTCGTCTACATAAGTCCCTACCTCCAGGTGATAGATTCTGAGAACAGGGTCAAAAAGTTTTTTGCTGCATTTTTATTGAAGGTCACAGATCAGGCACTAGCTGAGGGGAACGTAACTCCAAGTTTGTGAAAAAATGCAAGCTGCAACCACTCCATCAATGCACAACATTTAGTAGAAATTTGAATCATTGCGTAAGAAATTCCCATTTTCTGGCTTTTCTGCTGGACTTCACTTGGTGCTGTGGCTTAGGTGGTTAAAGCGCCTGTCTAGTAAACAGGAGATCCTGAGTTCAAATCTCAGCAGTGCCTTTTTTTCCCCTAAATTTTAAGCTTTTCATACCAAAAAGCAGATGTTCAATCCTATCTGACATCAATATTGTCCATCCCACAGCCCTAAGACAGTCCGAGCAAAGTCAAAAATATGGATGCTGGCTAAACGCCCAAAAGAAAGAAATGTCCTCATCTTCTTTATAGGATAGCATTAAGCACCATGCAAGAGGAATTGGAAAACAAGGCAGGATTTCTAAGGCCTGGTTGATAGGTCACGTAACGCACCCTTCTGGATTGGAAATAGAAAACTCCCATGCCTGCAAAGACAATAAAAAATCTACAAAGCAAGATACCAAGTTGGAAAAGGCATGCAGAGCACAATGGATTAGCCGTCCATCGACTTAACCCCTCGGCCACCTCGTCTTTAAAAGGCAACCACTCCAGGTGAGACATTCTGACAACATGATCAACAAGTCTTTGGCTGCATTTTCATTGAAGGTCACATATTAAGCACTGGCTGAATGGACCGTAACTTAAAAAATGCAAGCTGCAACTGCTCCGTCAATATACAGCATTTTGTAGACATTTTAATCATTGCATAGCAATTCCCATTTTCTGACTTTCTGACTTTTTGGCTTTTTGGCATTGGTTGTCATGGCGCTGTGGCTTAGTTGGTCTTGTAAACAGGAGATCCTGAGTTCGAATCTCAGCAGTGCCTTTCTTTCTTTGCAATTTTGAGCTTTTCATACCAAGAAGTAGACGTTCAATCATATGTGACTTCAAACTTGTCTATCCCACAGTCCTAAGAATGTCCGAGCAAAGTCAAAAATATGTATGCTGGCTGAATGCCCAAAAGAAGGAAATGTCCTCATCTTCTTTATTGGATAGTATTGAGCACCATGCAAGAGAAATGGAAAAACAATGCAGGATTACTAATGCCAGGTTGATAGGTCACATGAGGCACGTTTCTGAATCAAAAATAGAAAACTGCCATGGTGGCAGCATCCACTGCATATGCTGACAATAAAGAATCTACAAGGCAAGTTGCAAAGAATCTACTAGGCAAGCTGCAAAGTGGTAAAAAGTAGAAGAAACCGACGAGGATGGGATTTGAACCCATGCATGCAGAGCACAATGGATTAGCAGTCCATCGCCTTAACCACTCGGCCACCTCGTCTACATAAGTCCCTACCTCCAGGTGATAGATTCTGAGAACAGGGTCAAAAAGTTTTTTGCTGCATTTTTATTGAAGGTCACAGATCAGGCACTAGCTGAGGGGAACGTAACTCCAAGTTGGTGAAAAAATGCAAGCTGCAACCACTCCATCAATGCACAACATTTAGTAGAAATTTGAATCATTGCGTAAGAAATTCCCATTTTCTGGCTTTTCTGCTGGACTTCACTTGGCGCTGTGGCTTAGGTGGTTAAAGCGCCTGTCTAGTAAACAGGAGATCCTGAGTTCAAATCTCAGCAGTGCCTGTTTTCCCCCTAAATTTTAAGCTTTTCATACCAAAAAGCAGATGTTCAATCCTATCTGACATCAATATTGAACATCCCACAGCCCTAAGACAGTCCGAGCAAAGTCAAAAATATGGATGCTGGCTAAACGTCCAAAAGAAAGAAATGTCCTCATCTTCTTTATAGGATAGCATTAAGCACCATGCAAGAGGAATTGGAAAACAAGGCAGGATTTCTAAGGCCTGGTTGATAGGTCACGTAACGCACCCTTCTGGATTGGAAATAGAAAACTCCCATGCCTGCAAAGACAATAAAAAATCTTCAAAGCAAGATACCAAGTTGGAAAAGGCATGCAGAGCACAATGGATTAGCCGTCCATCGACTTAACCCCTCGGCCACCTCGTCTTTAAAAGGCAACCACTCCAGGTGAGACATTCTGAACACATGATCAACAAGTCTTTGGCTGCATTTTCATTGAAGGTCACATATTAAGCACTGGCTGAATGGACCGTAACTCAAAAAATGCAAGCTGCAACTGCTCCGTCAACATACAGCATTTTGTATACATTTTAATCATTGCATAGCAATTTCCATTTTCTGACTTTCTGACTTTCTGACTTTTTGGCATCGGTTGTCATGGCGCTGTGGCTTAGTTGGTTAAAGCGCCTGTCTTGTAAACAGGAGATCCTGAGTTCGAATCTTAGCAGTGCCTTTCTTTCTTTGCAATTTTGAGCTTTTCATACCAAGAAGTAGACGTTCAATCATATGTGACTTCAAACTTGTCTATCCCACAGTCCTAAGAATGTCCGAGCAAAGTCAAAAATATGTATGCTGGCTGAATGCCCAAAAGAAGGAAATGTCCTCATCTTCTTTATTGGATAGTATTAAGCACCATGCAAGAGAAATGGAAAAACAATGCAGGATTACTAATGCCAGGTTGATAGGTCACATGAGGCACGTTTCTGAATCAAAAATAGATAACTGCCATGGTGGGAGCATCCACTGCATATGCTGACAATAAAGAATCTACAAGGCAAGTTGCAAAGAATCTACTAGGCAAGCTGCAAAGTGGTAAAAAGTAGAAGAAACCGACGAGGATGGGATTTGAACCCATGCATGCAGAGCACAATGGATTAGCAGTCCATCGCCTTAACCACTCGGCCACCTCGTCTACATAAGTCCCTACCTCCAGGTGATAGATTCTGAGAACAGGGTCAAAAAGTTTTTTGCTGCATTTTTATTGAAGGTCACAGATCAGGCACTGGCTGAGGGGACCGTAACTCCAAGTTGGTGAAAAAATGCAAGCTGCAACCACTCCATCAATGCACAACATTTAGTAGAAATTTGAATCATTGCGTAAGAAATTCCCATTTTCTGGCTTTTCTGTTGGACTTCATGTGGTGCTGTGGCTTAGTTGGTTAAAGCGCCTGTCTAGTAAACAGGAGATCCTGAGTTCAAATCTCAGCAGTGCCTTTTTTCCCCCTAAATTTTAAGCTTTTCATACCCAAAATCAGATGTTCAATCCTATCTGACATCAATATTGACCATCCCACAGCCCTAAGACAGTCCGAGCAAAGTCAAAAATATGGATGCTGGCTAAACGTCCAAAAGAAAGAAATGTCCTCATCTTCTTTATAGGATAGCATTAAGCACCATGCAAGAGGAATTGGAAAACAAGGCAGGATTTCTAAGGCCTGGTTGATAGGTCACGTAACGCACCCTTCTGGATTGGAAATAGAAAACTCCCATGCCTGCAAAGACAATAAAAAATCTTCAAAGCAAGATACCAAGTTGGAAAAGGCATGCAGAGCACAATGGATTAGCCGTCCATCGACTTAACCCCTCGGCCACCTCGTCTTTAAAAGGCAACCACTCCAGGTGAGACATTCTGAACACATGATCAACAAGTCTTTGGCTGCATTTTCATTGAAGGTCACATATTAAGCACTGGCTGAATGGACCGTAACTCAAAAAATGCAAGCTGCAACTGCTCCGTCAACATACAGCATTTTGTATACATTTTAATCATTGCATAGCAATTTCCATTTTCTGACTTTCTGACTTTCTGACTTTTTGGCATTGGTTGTCATGGCGCTGTGGCTTAGTTGGTTAAAGCGCCTGTCTTGTAAACAGGAGATCCTGAGTTCGAATCTTAGCAGTGCCTTTCTTTCTTTGCAATTTTGAGCTTTTCATACCAAGAAGTAGACGTTCAATCATATGTGACTTCAAACTTGTCTATCCCACAGTCCTAAGAATGTCCGAGCAAAGTCAAAAATATGTATGCTGGCTGAATGCCCAAAAGAAGGAAATGTCCTCATCTTCTTTATTGGATAGTATTAAGCACCATGCAAGAGAAATGGAAAAACAATGCAGGATTACTAATGCCAGGTTGATAGGTCACATGAGGCACGTTTCTGAATCAAAAATAGATAACTGCCATGGTGGGAGCATCCACTGCATATGCTGACAATAAAGAATCTACAAGGCAAGTTGCAAAGAATCTACTAGGCAAGCTGCAAAGTGGTAAAAAGTAGAAGAAACCGACGAGGATGGGATTTGAACCCATGCATGCAGAGCACAATGGATTAGCAGTCCATCGCCTTAACCACTCGGCCACCTCGTCTACATAAGTCCCTACCTCCAGGTGATAGATTCTGAGAACAGGGTCAAAAAGTTTTTTGCTGCATTTTTATTGAAGGTCACAGATCAGGCACTGGCTGAGGGGACCGTAACTCCAAGTTGGTGAAAAAATGCAAGCTGCAACCACTCCATCAATGCACAACATTTAGTAGAAATTTGAATCATTGCGTAAGAAATTCCCATTTTCTGGCTTTTCTGTTGGACTTCATGTGGTGCTGTGGCTTAGTTGGTTAAAGCGCCTGTCTAGTAAACAGGAGATCCTGAGTTCAAATCTCAGCAGTGCCTTTTTTCCCCCTAAATTTTAAGCTTTTCATACCCAAAATCAGATGTTCAATCCTATCTGACATCAATATTGACCATCCCACAGCCCTAAGACAGTCCGAGCAAAGTCAAAAATATGGATGCTGGCTAAACGTCCAAAAGAAAGAAATGTCCTCATCTTCTTTATAGGATAGCATTAAGCACCATGCAAGAGGAATTGGAAAACAAGGCAGGATTTCTAAGGCCTGGTTGATAGGTCACGTAACGCACCCTTCTGGATTGGAAATAGAAAACTCCCATGCCTGCAAAGACAATAAAAAATCTTCAAAGCAAGATACCAAGTTGGAAAAGGCATGCAGAGCACAATGGATTAGCCGTCCATCGACTTAACCCCTCGGCCACCTCGTCTTTAAAAGGCAACCACTCCAGGTGAGACATTCTGACAACATGATCAACAAGTCTTTGGCTGCATTTTCATTGAAGGTCACATATTAAGCACTGGCTGAATGGACCGTAACTCAAAAAATGCAAGCTGCAACTGCTCCGTCAATATACAGCATTTTGTAGACATTTTAATCATTGCACAGCAATTCCCATTTTCTGACTTTCTGACTTTTTGGCATTGGTTGTCATGGCGCTGTGGCTTAGTTGGTTAAAGCGCCTGTCTTGTAAACAGGAGATCCTGAGTTCGAATCTCAGCAGTGCCTTTCTTTCTTTGCAATTTTGAGCTTTTCATACCAAGAAGTAGATGTTCAATCATATGTGACTTCAAACTTGTCTATCCCACAGTCCTAAGAATGTCCGAGCTAAGTCAAAAATATGTATGCTGGCTGAATGCCCAAAAGAAGGAAATGTCCTCATCTTCTTTATTGGATAGTATTAAGCACCATGCAAGAGAAATGGAAAAACAATGCAGGATTACTAATGCCAGGTTGATAGGTCACATGAGGCACGTTTCTGAATCAAAAATAGAAAACTGCCATGGTGGGAGCATCCACTGCATATGCTGACAATAAAGAATCTACAAGGCAAGTTGCAAAGAATCTACTAGGCAAGCTGCAAAGTGGTAAAAAGTAGAAGAAGCTGACGAGGATGGGATGTGAACCCATGCATGCAGAGCACAATGGATTAGCAGTCCATCACCTTACCCACTCGGCCACCTCGTCTACATAAGTCCCTACCTCCAGGTGATAGATTCTGAGAACAGGGTCAAAAAGTTTTTTGCTGCATTTTTATTGAAGGTCACAGATCAGGCACTGGCTGAGGGGACCGTAACTCCAAGTTGGTGAAAAAATGCAAGCTGCAACCACTCCATCAATGCACAACATTTAGTAGAAATTTGAATCATTGCGTAAGAAATTCCCATTTTCTGGCTTTTCTGCTGGACTTCATGTGGTGCTGTGGCTTAGTTGGTTAAAGCGCCTGTCTAGTAAACAGGAGATCCTGAGTTCAAATCTCAGCAGTGCCTTTTTTCCCCCTAAATTTTAAGCTTTTCATACCAAAAAGCAGATGTTCAATCCTATCTGACATCAATATTGACCATCCCACAGCCCTAAGACAGTCCGAGCAAAGTCAAAAATATGGATGCTGGCTAAACGTCCAAAAGAAAGAAATGTCCTCATCTTCTTTATAGGATAGCATTAAGCACCATGCAAGAGGAATTGGAAAACAAGGCAGGATTTCTAAGGCCTGGTTGATAGGTCACGTAACGCACCCTTCTGGATTGGAAATAGAAAACTCCCATGCCTGCAAAGACAATAAAAAATCTTCAAAGCAAGATACCAAGTTGGAAAAGGCATGCAGAGCACAATGGATTAGCCGTCCATCGACTTAACCCCTCGGCCACCTCGTCTTTAAAAGGCAACCACTCCAGGTGAGACATTCTGACAACATGATCAACAAGTCTTTGGCTGCATTTTCATTGAAGGTCACATATTAAGCACTGGCTGAATGGACCGTAACTCAAAAAATGCAAGCTGCAACTGCTCCGTCAATATACAGCATTTTGTATACATTTTAATCATTGCATAGCAATTTCCATTTTCTGACTTTAAGGCAAGGGTTGTCATGGCGCTGTGGCTTAGTTGGTTAAAGCGCCTGTCTTGTAAACAGGAGATCCTGAGTTTGAATCTCAGCAGTGCCTTTCTTTCTTTGCAATTTTGAGCTTTTCATACCAAGAAGTAGACGTTCAATCATATGTGACTTCAAACTTGTCTATCCCACAGTCCTAAGAATGTCCGAGCAAAGTCAAAAATATGTATGCTGGCTGAATGCCCAAAAGAAGGAAATGTCCTCATCTTCTTTATTGGATAGTATTAAGCACCATGCAAGAGAAATGGAAAAACAATGCAGGATTACTAATGCCAGGTTGATAGGTCACATGAGGCACGTTTCTGAATCAAAAATAGAAAACTGCCATGGTGGCAGCATCCACTGCATATGCTGACAATAAAGAATCTACAAGGCAAGTTGCAAAGAATCTACTAGGCAAGCTGCAAAGTGGTAAAAAGTAGAAGAAACCGACGAGGATGGGATTTGAACCCATGCATGCAGAGCACAATGGATTAGCAGTCCATCGCCTTAACCACTCGGCCACCTCGTCTACATAAGTCCCTACCTCCAGGTTATAGATTCTGAGAACAGGGTCAAAAAGTTTTTTGCTGCATTTTTATTGAAGGTCACAGATCAGGCACTAGCTGAGGGGAACGTAACTCCAAGTTGGTGAAAAAATGCAAGCTGCAACCACTCCATCAATGCACAACATTTAGTAGAAATTTGAATCATTGCGTAAGAAATTCCCATTTTCTGGCTTTTCTGCTGGACTTCACTTGGCGCTGTGGCTTAGGTGGTTAAAGCGCCTGTCTAGTAAACAGGAGATCCTGAGTTCAAATCTCAGCAGTGCCTGTTTTCCCCCTAAATTTTAAGCTTTTCATACCAAAAAGCAGATGTTCAATCCTATCTGACATCAATATTGAACATCCCACAGCCCTAAGACAGTCCGAGCAAAGTCAAAAATATGGATGCTGGCTAAACGTCCAAAAGAAAGAAATGTCCTCATCTTCTTTATAGGATAGCATTAAGCACCATGCAAGAGGAATTGGAAAACAAGGCAGGATTTCTAAGGCCTGGTTGATAGGTCACGTAACGCACCCTTCTGGATTGGAAATAGAAAACTCCCATGCCTGCAAAGACAATAAAAAATCTTCAAAGCAAGATACCAAGTTGGAAAAGGCATGCAGAGCACAATGGATTAGCCGTCCATCGACTTAACCCCTCGGCCACCTCGTCTTTAAAAGGCAACCACTCCAGGTGAGACATTCTGAACACATGATCAACAAGTCTTTGGCTGCATTTTCATTGAAGGTCACATATTAAGCACTGGCTGAATGGACCGTAACTCAAAAAATGCAAGCTGCAACTGCTCCGTCAACATACAGCATTTTGTATACATTTTAATCATTGCATAGCAATTTCCATTTTCTGACTTTCTGACTTTCTGACTTTTTGGCATCGGTTGTCATGGCGCTGTGGCTTAGTTGGTTAAAGCGCCTGTCTTGTAAACAGGAGATCCTGAGTTCGAATCTTAGCAGTGCCTTTCTTTCTTTGCAATTTTGAGCTTTTCATACCAAGAAGTAGACGTTCAATCATATGTGACTTCAAACTTGTCTATCCCACAGTCCTAAGAATGTCCGAGCAAAGTCAAAAATATGTATGCTGGCTGAATGCCCAAAAGAAGGAAATGTCCTCATCTTCTTTATTGGATAGTATTAAGCACCATGCAAGAGAAATGGAAAAACAATGCAGGATTACTAATGCCAGGTTGATAGGTCACATGAGGCACGTTTCTGAATCAAAAATAGATAACTGCCATGGTGGGAGCATCCACTGCATATGCTGACAATAAAGAATCTACAAGGCAAGTTGCAAAGAATCTACTAGGCAAGCTGCAAAGTGGTAAAAAGTAGAAGAAACCGACGAGGATGGGATTTGAACCCATGCATGCAGAGCACAATGGATTAGCAGTCCATCGCCTTAACCACTCGGCCACCTCGTCTACATAAGTCCCTACCTCCAGGTGATAGATTCTGAGAACAGGGTCAAAAAGTTTTTTGCTGCATTTTTATTGAAGGTCACAGATCAGGCACTGGCTGAGGGGACCGTAACTCCAAGTTGGTGAAAAAATGCAAGCTGCAACCACTCCATCAATGCACAACATTTAGTAGAAATTTGAATCATTGCGTAAGAAATTCCCATTTTCTGGCTTTTCTGTTGGACTTCATGTGGTGCTGTGGCTTAGTTGGTTAAAGCGCCTGTCTAGTAAACAGGAGATCCTGAGTTCAAATCTCAGCAGTGCCTTTTTTCCCCCTAAATTTTAAGCTTTTCATACCCAAAATCAGATGTTCAATCCTATCTGACATCAATATTGACCATCCCACAGCCCTAAGACAGTCCGAGCAAAGTCAAAAATATGGATGCTGGCTAAACGTCCAAAAGAAAGAAATGTCCTCATCTTCTTTATAGGATAGCATTAAGCACCATGCAAGAGGAATTGGAAAACAAGGCAGGATTTCTAAGGCCTGGTTGATAGGTCACGTAACGCACCCTTCTGGATTGGAAATAGAAAACTCCCATGCCTGCAAAGACAATAAAAAATCTTCAAAGCAAGATACCAAGTTGGAAAAGGCATGCAGAGCACAATGGATTAGCCGTCCATCGACTTAACCCCTCGGCCACCTCGTCTTTAAAAGGCAACCACTCCAGGTGAGACATTCTGAACACATGATCAACAAGTCTTTGGCTGCATTTTCATTGAAGGTCACATATTAAGCACTGGCTGAATGGACCGTAACTCAAAAAATGCAAGCTGCAACTGCTCCGTCAACATACAGCATTTTGTATACATTTTAATCATTGCATAGCAATTTCCATTTTCTGACTTTCTGACTTTCTGACTTTTTGGCATTGGTTGTCATGGCGCTGTGGCTTAGTTGGTTAAAGCGCCTGTCTTGTAAACAGGAGATCCTGAGTTCGAATCTTAGCAGTGCCTTTCTTTCTTTGCAATTTTGAGCTTTTCATACCAAGAAGTAGACGTTCAATCATATGTGACTTCAAACTTGTCTATCCCACAGTCCTAAGAATGTCCGAGCAAAGTCAAAAATATGTATGCTGGCTGAATGCCCAAAAGAAGGAAATGTCCTCATCTTCTTTATTGGATAGTATTAAGCACCATGCAAGAGAAATGGAAAAACAATGCAGGATTACTAATGCCAGGTTGATAGGTCACATGAGGCACGTTTCTGAATCAAAAATAGATAACTGCCATGGTGGGAGCATCCACTGCATATGCTGACAATAAAGAATCTACAAGGCAAGTTGCAAAGAATCTACTAGGCAAGCTGCAAAGTGGTAAAAAGTAGAAGAAACCGACGAGGATGGGATTTGAACCCATGCATGCAGAGCACAATGGATTAGCAGTCCATCGCCTTAACCACTCGGCCACCTCGTCTACATAAGTCCCTACCTCCAGGTGATAGATTCTGAGAACAGGGTCAAAAAGTTTTGTGCTGCATTTTTATTGAAGGTCACAGATCAGGCACTGGCTGAGGGGACCGTAACTCCAAGTTGGTGAAAAAATGCAAGCTGCAACCACTCCATCAATGCACAACATTTAGTAGAAATTTGAATCATTGCGTAAGAAATTCCCATTTTCTGGCTTTTCTGTTGGACTTCATGTGGTGCTGTGGCTTAGTTGGTTAAAGCGCCTGTCTAGTAAACAGGAGATCCTGAGTTCAAATCTCAGCAGTGCCTTTTTTCCCCCTAAATTTTAAGCTTTTCATACCCAAAATCAGATGTTCAATCCTATCTGACATCAATATTGACCATCCCACAGCCCTAAGACAGTCCGAGCAAAGTCAAAAATATGGATGCTGGCTAAACGTCCAAAAGAAAGAAATGTCCTCATCTTCTTTATAGGATAGCATTAAGCACCATGCAAGAGGAATTGGAAAACAAGGCAGGATTTCTAAGGCCTGGTTGATAGGTCACGTAACGCACCCTTCTGGATTGGAAATAGAAAACTCCCATGCCTGCAAAGACAATAAAAAATCTTCAAAGCAAGATACCAAGTTGGAAAAGGCATGCAGAGCACAATGGATTAGCCGTCCATCGACTTAACCCCTCGGCCACCTCGTCTTTAAAAGGCAACCACTCCAGGTGAGACATTCTGACAACATGATCAACAAGTCTTTGGCTGCATTTTCATTGAAGGTCACATATTAAGCACTGGCTGAATGGACCGTAACTCAAAAAATGCAAGCTGCAACTGCTCCGTCAATATACAGCATTTTGTAGACATTTTAATCATTGCACAGCAATTCCCATTTTCTGACTTTCTGACTTTTTGGCATTGGTTGTCATGGCGCTGTGGCTTAGTTGGTTAAAGCGCCTGTCTTGTAAACAGGAGATCCTGAGTTCGAATCTCAGCAGTGCCTTTCTTTCTTTGCAATTTTGAGCTTTTCATACCAAGAAGTAGATGTTCAATCATATGTGACTTCAAACTTGTCTATCCCACAGTCCTAAGAATGTCCGAGCTAAGTCAAAAATATGTATGCTGGCTGAATGCCCAAAAGAAGGAAATGTCCTCATCTTCTTTATTGGATAGTATTAAGCACCATGCAAGAGAAATGGAAAAACAATGCAGGATTACTAATGCCAGGTTGATAGGTCACATGAGGCACGTTTCTGAATCAAAAATAGAAAACTGCCATGGTGGGAGCATCCACTGCATATGCTGACAATAAAGAATCTACAAGGCAAGTTGCAAAGAATCTACTAGGCAAGCTGCAAAGTGGTAAAAAGTAGAAGAAGCTGACGAGGATGGGATGTGAACCCATGCATGCAGAGCACAATGGATTAGCAGTCCATCACCTTACCCACTCGGCCACCTCGTCTACATAAGTCCCTACCTCCAGGTGATAGATTCTGAGAACAGGGTCAAAAAGTTTTTTGCTGCATTTTTATTGAAGGTCACAGATCAGGCACTGGCTGAGGGGACCGTAACTCCAAGTTGGTGAAAAAATGCAAGCTGCAACCACTCCATCAATGCACAACATTTAGTAGAAATTTGAATCATTGCGTAAGAAATTCCCATTTTCTGGCTTTTCTGCTGGACTTCATGTGGTGCTGTGGCTTAGTTGGTTAAAGCGCCTGTCTAGTAAACAGGAGATCCTGAGTTCAAATCTCAGCAGTGCCTTTTTTCCCCCTAAATTTTAAGCTTTTCATACCAAAAAGCAGATGTTCAATCCTATCTGACATCAATATTGACCATCCCACAGCCCTAAGACAGTCCGAGCAAAGTCAAAAATATGGATGCTGGCTAAACGTCCAAAAGAAAGAAATGTCCTCATCTTCTTTATAGGATAGCATTAAGCACCATGCAAGAGGAATTGGAAAACAAGGCAGGATTTCTAAGGCCTGGTTGATAGGTCACGTAACGCACCCTTCTGGATTGGAAATAGAAAACTCCCATGCCTGCAAAGACAATAAAAAATCTTCAAAGCAAGATACCAAGTTGGAAAAGGCATGCAGAGCACAATGGATTAGCCGTCCATCGACTTAACCCCTCGGCCACCTCGTCTTTAAAAGGCAACCACTCCAGGTGAGACATTCTGACAACATGATCAACAAGTCTTTGGCTGCATTTTCATTGAAGGTCACATATTAAGCACTGGCTGAATGGACCGTAACTCAAAAAATGCAAGCTGCAACTGCTCCGTCAATATACAGCATTTTGTATACATTTTAATCATTGCATAGCAATTTCCATTTTCTGACTTTAAGGCAAGGGTTGTCATGGCGCTGTGGCTTAGTTGGTTAAAGCGCCTGTCTTGTAAACAGGAGATCCTGAGTTTGAATCTCAGCAGTGCCTTTCTTTCTTTGCAATTTTGAGCTTTTCATACCAAGAAGTAGACGTTCAATCATATGTGACTTCAAACTTGTCTATCCCACAGTCCTAAGAATGTCCGAGCAAAGTCAAAAATATGTATGCTGGCTGAATGCCCAAAAGAAGGAAATGTCCTCATCTTCTTTATTGGATAGTATTAAGCACCATGCAAGAGAAATGGAAAAACAATGCAGGATTACTAATGCCAGGTTGATAGGTCACATGAGGCACGTTTCTGAATCAAAAATAGAAAACTGCCATGGTGGCAGCATCCACTGCATATGCTGACAATAAAGAATCTACAAGGCAAGTTGCAAAGAATCTACTAGGCAAGCTGCAAAGTGGTAAAAAGTAGAAGAAACCGACGAGGATGGGATTTGAACCCATGCATGCAGAGCACAATGGATTAGCAGTCCATCGCCTTAACCACTCGGCCACCTCGTCTACATAAGTCCCTACCTCCAGGTTATAGATTCTGAGAACAGGGTCAAAAAGTTTTTTGCTGCATTTTTATTGAAGGTCACAGATCAGGCACTAGCTGAGGGGACCGTAACTCCAAGTTGGTGAAAAAATGCAAGCTGCAACCACTCCATCAATGCACAACATTTAGTAGAAATTTGAATCATTGCGTAAGAAATTCCCATTTTCTGGCTTTTCTGCTGGACTTCACTTGGCGCTGTGGCTTAGGTGGTTAAAGCGCCTGTCTAGTAAACAGGAGATCCTGAGTTCAAATCTCAGCAGTGCCTTTTTTCCCCTAAATTTTAAGCTTTTCATACCAAAAAGCAGATGTTCAATCCTATCTGACATCAATATTGTCCATCCCACAGCCCTAAGACAGTCCGAGCAAAGTCAAAAATATGAATGCTGGCTAAACGTCCTAAAGAAAGAAATGTCCTCATCTTCTTTATAGGATAGCATTAAGCACCATGCAAGAGGAATTGGAAAACAAGGCAGGATTTCTAAGGCCTGGTTGATAGGTCACGTAACGCACCCTTCTGGATTGGAAATAGAAAACTCCCATGCCTGCAAAGACAATAAAAAATCTACAAAGCAAGATACCAAGTTGGAAAAGGCATGCAGAGCACAATGGATTAGCCGTCCATCGACTTAACCCCTCGGCCACCTCGTCTTTAAAAGGCAACCACTCCAGGTGAGACATTCTGACAACATGATCAACAAGTCTTTGGCTGCATTTTCATTGAAGGTCACATATTAAGCACTGGCTGAATGGACCGTAACTCAAAAAATGCAAGCTGCAACTGCTCCGTCAATATACAGCATTTTGTATACATTTTAATCATTGCATAGCAATTCCCATTTTCTGACTTTAAGGAAAGGGTTGTCATGGCGCTGTGGCTTAGTTGGTTAAAGCGCCTGTCTTGTAAACAGGAGATCCTGAGTTCGAATCTCAGCAGTGCCTTTCTTTCTTTGCAATTTTGAGCTTTTCATACCAAGAAGTAGACGTTCAATCATATGTGACTTCAAACTTGTCTATCCCACAGTCCTAAGAATGTCCGAGCAAAGTCAAAAATATGTATGCTGGCTGAATGCCCAAAAGAAGGAAATGTCCTCATCTTCTTTATTGGATAGTATTAAGCACCATGCAAGAGAAATGGAAAAACAATGCAGGATTACTAATGCAAGGTTGATAGGTCACATGAGGCACGTTTCTGAATCAAAAATAGAAAACTGCCATGGTGGGAGCATCCACTGCATATGCTGACAATAAAGAATCTACAAGGCAAGTTGCAAAGAATCTACTATTCAAGCTGCAAAGTGGTAAAAGGTAGAAGGAACCGACAAGGATGGGATTTGAACCCATGCATGCAGAGCACAATGGATTAGCAGTCCATCGCCTTAACCACTCGGCCACCTCGTCTACATAAGTACCTACCTCCAGGTGATAGATTCTGAGAACAGGGTCAAAAAGTTTTTTGCTGCATTTTTATTGAAGGTCACAGATCAGGCACTAGCTGAGGGGACCGTAACTCCAAGTTGGTGAAAAAATGCAAGCTGCAACCAATCCATCAATGCACAACATTTAGTAGAAATTTGAATCATTGCGTAAGAAATTCCCATTTTCTGGCTTTTCTGCTGGACTTCACTTGGCGCTGTGGCTTAGGTGGTTAAAGCGCCTGTCTAGTAAACAGGAGATCCTGAGTTCAAATCTCAGCAGTGCCTTTTTTCCCCTAAATTTTAAGCTTTTCATACCAAAAAGCAGATGTTCAATCCTATCTGACATCAATATTGTCCATCCCACAGCCCTAAGACAGTCCGAGCAAAGTCAAAAATATGGATGCTGGCTAAACGCCCAAAAGAAAGAAATGTCCTCATCTTCTTTATAGGATAGCATTAAGCACCATGCAAGAGGAATTGGAAAACAAGGCAGGATTTCTAAGGCCTGGTTGATAGGTCACGTAACGCACCCTTCTGGATTGGAAATAGAAAACTCCCATGCCTGCAAAGACAATAAAAAATCTACAAAGCAAGATACCAAGTTGGAAAAGGCATGCAGAGCACAATGGATTAGCCGTCCATCGACTTAACCCCTCGGCCACCTCGTCTTTAAAAGGCAACCACTCCAGGTGAGACATTCTGACAACATGATCAACAAGTCTTTGGCTGCATTTTCATTGAAGGTCACATATTAAGCACTGGCTGAATGGACCGTAACTCAAAAAATGCAAGCTGCAACTGCTCCGTCAATATACAGCATTTTGTATACATTTTAATCATTGCATAGCAATTCCCATTTTCTGACTTTAAGGAAAGGGTTGTCATGGCGCTGTGGCTTAGTTGGTTAAAGCGCCTGTCTTGTAAACAGGAGATCCTGAGTTCGAATCTCAGCAGTGCCTTTCTTTCTTTGCAATTTTGAGCTTTTCATACCAAGAAGTAGACGTTCAATCATATGTGACTTCAAACTTGTCTATCCCACAGTCCTAAGAATGTCCGAGCAAAGTCAAAAATATGTATGCTGGCTGAATGCCCAAAAGAAGGAAATGTCCTCATCTTCTTTATTGGATAGTATTAAGCACCATGCAAGAGAAATGGAAAAACAATGCAGGATTACTAATGCCAGGTTGATAGGTCACATGAGGCACGTTTCTGAATCAAAAATAGAAAACTGCCATGGTGGGAGCATCCACTGCATATGCTGACAATAAAGAATCTACAAGGCAAGTTGCAAAGAATCTACTATTCAAGCTGCAAAGTGGTAAAAGGTAGAATGAACCGACGAGGATGGGATTTGAACCCATGCATGCAGAGCACAATGGATTAGCAGTCCATCGCCTTAACCACTCGGCCACCTCGTCTACATAAGTACCTACCTCCAGGTGATAGATTCTGAGAACAGGGTCAAAAAGTTTTTTGCTGCATTTTTATTGAAGGTCACAGATCAGGCACTAGCTGAGGGGACCGTAACTCCAAGTTGGTGAAAAAATGCAAGCTGCAACCAATCCATCAATGCACAACATTTAGTAGAAATTTGAATCATTGCGTAAGAAATTCCCATTTTCTGGCTTTTCTGCTGGACTTCACTTGGCGCTGTGGCTTGGGTGGTTAAAGCGCCTGTCTAGTAAACAGGAGATCCTGAGTTCAAATCTCAGCAGTGCCTTTTTTCCCCTAAATTTTAAGCTTTTCATACCAAAAAGCAGATGTTCAATCCTATCTGACATCAATATTGTCCATCCCACAGCCCTAAGACAGTCCGAGCAAAGTCAAAAATATGGATGCTGGCTAAACGCCCAAAAGAAAGAAATGTCCTCATCTTCTTTATAGGATAGCATTAAGCACCATGCAAGAGGAATTGGAAAACAAGGCAGGATTTCTAAGGCCTGGTTGATAGGTCACGTAACGCAACCTTCTGGATTGGAAATAGAAAACCCCCATGCCTGCAAAGACAATAAAAAATCTACAAAGCAAGATACCAAGTTGGAAAAGGCATGCAGAGCACAATGGATTAGCCGTCCATCGACTTAACCCCTCGGCCACCTCGTCTTTAAAAGGCAACCACTCCAGGTGAGACATTCTGACAACATGATCAACAAGTCTTTGGCTGCATTTTCATTGAAGGTCACATATTAAGCACTGGCTGAATGGACCGTAACTCAAAAAATGCAAGCTGCAACTGCTCCGTCAATATACAGCATTTTGTAGACATTTTAATCATTGCATAGCAATTCCCATTTTCTGACTTTCTGACTTTTTGGCTTTTTGGCTTTTTGGCTTTTTGGCTTTTTGGCATTGGTTGTCTTGGCGCTGTGGCTTAGTTGGTTAAAGCGTCTGTCTTGTAAACAGGAGATCCTGAGTTCGAATCTCAGCAGTGCCTTTCTTTCTTTGCAATTTTGAGCTTTTCATACCAAGAAGTAGACGTTCAATCATATGTGACTTCAAACTTGTCTATCCCACAGTCCTAAGAATGTCCGAGCAAAGTCAAAAATATGTATGCTGGCTGAATGCCCAAAAGAAGGAAATGTCCTCATCTTCTTTATTGGATAGTATTAAGCACCATGCAAGAGAAATGGAAAAACAATGCAGGATTACTAATGCCAGGTTGATAGGTCACATGAGGCACGTTTCTGAATCAAAAATAGAAAACTGCCATGGTGGGAGCATCCACTGCATATGCTGACAATAAAGAATCTACAAGGCAAGTTGCAAAGAATCTACTAGGCAAGCTGCAAAGTGGTAAAAAGTAGAAGAAACCGACAAGGATGGGATTTGAACCCATGCATGCAGAGCACAATGGATTAGCAGTCCATCGCCTTAACCACTCGGCCACCTCGTCTACATAAGTCCCTACCTCCAGGTGATAGATTCTGAGAACAGGGTCAAAAAGTTTTTTGCTGCATTTTTATTGAAGGTCACAGATCAGGCACTGGCTGAGGGGACCGTAACTCCAAGTTGGTGAAAAAATGCAAGCTGCAACCACTCCATCAATGCACAACATTTAGTAGAAATTTGAATCATTGAGTAAGAAATTCCCATTTTCTGGCTTTTCTGCTGGACTTCATGTGGTGCTGTGGCTTAGTTGGTTAAAGCGCCTGTCTAGTAAACAGGAGATCCTGAGTTCAAATCTCAGCAGTGCCTTTTTTTCCCCTAAATTTTAAGCTTTTCATACCAAAAAGCAGATGTTCAATCCTATCTGACATCAATATTGTCCATCCCACAGCCCTAAGACAGTCCGAGCAAAGTCAAAAATATGGATGCTGGCTAAACGCCCAAAAGAAAGAAATGTCCTCATCTTCTTTATAGGATAGCATTAAGCACCATGCAAGAGGAATTGGAAAACAAGGCAGGATTTCTAAGGCCTGGTTGATAGGTCACGTAACGCACCCTTCTGGATTGGAAATAGAAAACTCCCATGCCTGCAAAGACAATAAAAAATCTACAAAGCAAGATACCAAGTTGGAAAAGGCATGCAGAGCACAATGGATTAGCCGTCCATCGACTTAACCCCTCGGCCACCTCGTCTTTAAAAGGCAACCACTCCAGGTGAGACATTCTGACAACATGATCAACAAGTCTTTGGCTGCATTTTCATTGAAGGTCACATATTAAGCACTGGCTGAATGGACCGTAACTTAAAAAATGCAAGCTGCAACTGCTCCGTCAATATACAGCATTTTGTAGACATTTTAATCATTGCATAGCAATTCCCATTTTCTGACTTTCTGACTTTTTGGCTTTTTGGCTTTTTGGCTTTTTGGCATTGGTTGTCATGGCGCTGTGGCTTAGTTGGTTAAAGCGTCTGTCTTGTAAACAGGAGATCCTGAGTTCGAATCTCAGCAGTGCCTTTCTTTCTTTGCAATTTTGAGCTTTTCATACCAAGAAGTAGACGTTCAATCATATGTGACTTCAAACTTGTCTATCCCACAGTCCTAAGAATGTCCGAGCAAAGTCAAAAATATGTATGCTGGCTGAATGCCCAAAAGAAGGAAATGTCCTCATCTTCTTTATTGGATAGTATTAAGCACCATGCAAGAGAAATGGAAAAACAATGCAGGATTACTAATGCCAGGTTGATAGGTCACATGAGGCACGTTTCTGAATCAAAAATAGAAAACTGCCATGGTGGGAGCATCCACTGCATATGCTGACAATAAAGAATCTACAAGGCAAGTTGCAAAGAATCTACTAGGCAAGCTGCAAAGTGGTAAAAAGTAGAAGAAACCGATGAGGATGGGATTTGAACCCATGCATGCAGAGCACAATGGATTAGCAGTCCATTGCCTTTACCCCTCGGCCACCTCGTCTACATAAGGCCCTACCTCCAGGTGATAGATTCTGAGAACAGGGTCAAAAAGTTTTTTGCTGCATTTTTATTGAAGGTCACAGATCAGGCACTGGCTGAGGGGACCGTAACTCCAAGTTGGTGAAAAAATGCAAGCTGCAACCACTCCATCAATGCACAACATTTAGTAGAAATTTGAATCATTGCGTAAGAAATTCCCATTTTCTGGCTTTTCTGCTGGACTTGATGTGGTGCTGTGGCTTAGTTGGTTAAAGCGTCTGTCTAGTAAACAGGAGATCCTGAGTTCAAATCTCAGCAGTGCCTTTTTTCCCCCTAAATTTTAAGCTTTTCATACCAAAAAGCAGATGTTCAATCCTATCTGACATCAATATTGACCATCCCACAGCCCTAAGACAGTCCGAGCAAAGTCAAAAATATGGATGCTGGCTAAACGTCCAAAAGAAAGAAATGTCCTCATCTTCTTTATAGGATAGCATTAAGCACCATGCAAGAGGAATTGGAAAACAAGGCAGGATTTCTAAGGCCTGGTTGATAGGTCACGTAACGCACCCTTCTTGATTGGAAATAGAAAACTCCCATGCCTGCAAAGACAATAAAAAATCTTCAAAGCAAGATACCAAGTTGGAAAAGGCATGCAAAGCACAATGGATTAGCCGTCCATCGACTTAACCCCTCGGCCACCTCGTCTTTAAAAGGCAACCACTCCAGGTGAGACATTCTGACAACATGATCAACAAGTCTTTGGCTGCATTTTCATTGAAGGTAACATATTAAGCACTGGCTGAATGGACCGTAACTCAAAAAATGCAAGCTGCAACTGCTCCGTCAATATACAGCATTTTGTATACATTTTAATCATTGCATAGCAATTCCCATTTTCTGACTTTAAGGAAAGGGTTGTCATGGCGCTGTGGCTTAGTTGGTTAAAGCGCCTGTCTTGTAAACAGGAGATCCTGAGTTCGAATCTCAGCAGTGCCTTTCTTTCTTTGCAATTTTGAGCTTTTCATACCAAGAAGTAGACGTTCAATCATATGTGACTTCAAACTTGTCTATCCCACAGTCCTAAGAATGTCCGAGCAAAGTCAAAAATATGTATGCTGGCTGAATGCCCAATAGAAGGAAATGTCCTCATCTTCTTTATTGGATAGTATTAAGCACCATGCAAGAGAAATGGAAAAACAATGCAGGATTACTAATGCCAGGTTGATAGGTCACATGAGGCACGTTTCTGAATCAAAAATAGAAAACTGCCATGGTGGGAGCATCCACTGCATATGCTGACAATAAAGAATCTACAAGGCAAGTTGCAAAGAATCTACTAGGCAAGCTGCAAAGTGGTAAAAGGTAGAAGGAACCGACGAGGATGGGATTTGAACCCATGCATGCAGAGCACAATGGATTAGCAGTCCATCGCCTTAACCACTCGGCCACCTCGTCTACATAAGTCCCTACCTCCAGGTGATAGATTCTGAGAACAGGGTCAAAAAGTTTTTTGCTGCATTTTTATTGAAGGTCACAGATCAGGCACTAGCTGAGGGGACCGTAACTCCAAGTTGGTGAAAAAATGCAAGCTGCAACCACTCCATCAATGCACAACATTTAGTAGAAATTTGAATCATTGCGTAAGAAATTCCCATTTTCTGGCTTTTCTGCTGGACTTCACTTGGCGCTGTGGCTTAGGTGGTTAAAGCGCCTGTCTAGTAAACAGGAGATCCTGAGTTCAAATCTCAGCAGTGCCTTTTTTTCCCCTAAATTTTAAGCTTTTCATACCAAAAAGCAGATGTTCAATCCTATCTGACATCAATATTGTCCATCCCACAGCCCTAAGACAGTCCGAGCAAAGTCAAAAATATGGATGCTGGCTAAACGCCCAAAAGAAAGAAATGTCCTCATCTTCTTTATAGGATAGCATTAAGCACCATGCAAGAGGAATTGGAAAACAAGGCAGGATTTCTAAGGCCTGGTTGATAGGTCACGTAACGCACCCTTCTGGATTGGAAATAGAAAACTCCCATGCCTGCAAAGACAATAAAAAATCTACAAAGCAAGATACCAAGTTGGAAAAGGCATGCAGAGCACAATGGATTAGCCGTCCATCGACTTAACCCCTCGGCCACCTCGTCTTTAAAAGGCAACCACTCCAGGTGAGACATTCTGACAACATGATCAACAAGTCTTTGGCTGCATTTTCATTGAAGGTCACATATTAAGCACTGGCTGAATGGACCGTAACTTAAAAAATGCAAGCTGCAACTGCTCCGTCAATATACAGCATTTTGTAGACATTTTAATCATTGCATAGCAATTCCCATTTTCTGACTTTCTGACTTTTTGACTTTTTGACTTTTTGGCATTGGTTGTCATGGCGCTGTGGCTTAGTTGGTTAAAGCGCCTGTCTTGTAAACAGGAGATCCTGAGTTCGAATCTCAGCAGTGCCTTTCTTTCTTTGCAATTTTGAGCTTTTCATACCAAGAAGTAGACGTTCAATCATATGTGACTTCAAACTTGTCTATCCCACAGTCCTAAGAATGTCCGAGCAAAGTCAAAAATATTTATGCTGGCTGAATGCCCAAAAGAAGGAAATGTCCTCATCTTCTTTGCACCATGCAAGAGAAATGGAAAAACAATGCAGGATTACTAATGCCAGGTTGATAGGTCACATGAGGCACGTTTCTGAATCAAAAATAGAAAACTGCCATGGTGGGAGCATCCACTGCATATGCTGACAATAAAGAATCTACAAGGCAAGTTGCAAAGAATCTACTAGGCAAGCTGCAAAGTGGTAAAAGGTAGAAGGAACCGACAAGGATGGGATTTGAACCCATGCATGCAGAGCACAATGGATTAGCAGTCCATCGCCTTAACCACTCGGCCACCTCGTCTACATAAGTCCCTACCTCCAGGTGATAGATTCTGAGAACAGGGTCAAAAAGTTTTTTGCTGCATTTTTATTGAAGGTCACAGATCAGGCACTAGCTGAGGGGACCGTAACTCCAAGTTGGTGAAAAAATGCAAGCTGCAACCACTCCATCAATGCACAACATTTAGTAGAAATTTGAATCATTGCGTAAGAAATTCCCATTTTCTGGCTTTTCTGCTGGACTTCACTTGGCGCTGTGGCTTAGGTGGTTAAAGCGCCTGTCTAGTAAACAGGAGATCCTGAGTTCAAATCTCAGCAGTGCCTTTTTTTCCCCTAAATTTTAAGCTTTTCATACCAAAAAGCAGATGTTCAATCCTATCTGACATCAATATTGTCCATCCCACAGCCCTAAGACAGTCCGAGCAAAGTCAAAAATATGGATGCTGGCTAAACGCCCAAAAGAAAGAAATGTCCTCATCTTCTTTATAGGATAGCATTAAGCACCATGCAAGAGGAATTGGAAAACAAGGCAGGATTTCTAAGGCCTGGTTGATAGGTCACGTAACGCACCCTTCTGGATTGGAAATAGAAAACTCCCATGCCTGCAAAGACAATAAAAAATCTACAAAGCAAGATACCAAGTTGGAAAAGGCATGCAGAGCACAATGGATTAGCCGTCCATCGACTTAACCCCTCGGCCACCTCGTCTTTAAAAGGCAACCACTCCAGGTGAGACATTCTGACAACATGATCAACAAGTCTTTGGCTGCATTTTCATTGAAGGTCACATATTAAGCACTGGCTGAATGGACCGTAACTTAAAAAATGCAAGCTGCAACTGCTCCGTCAATATACAGCATTTTGTAGACATTTTAATCATTGCATAGCAATTCCCATTTTCTGACTTTCTGACTTTTTGGCTTTTTGGCATTGGTTGTCATGGCGCTGCGGCTTAGTTGGTCTTGTAAACAGGAGATCCTGAGTTCGAATCTCAGCAGTGCCTTTCTTTCTTTGCAATTTTGAGCTTTTCATACCAAGAAGTAGACGTTCAATCATTTATGACTTCAAACTTGTCTATCCCACAGTCCTAAGAATGTCCGAGCAAAGTCAAAAATATGTATGCTGGCTGAATGCCCAAAAGAAGGAAATGTCCTCATCTTCTTTATTGGATAGTATTAAGGATTTCTAAGGCCTGGTTGATAGGTCACGTAACGCACCCTTCTGGATTGGAAATAGAAAACTCCCATGCCTGCAAAGACAATAAAAAATCTTCAAAGCAAGATACCAAGTTGGAAAAGGCATGCAGAGCACAATGGATTAGCCGTCCATCGACTTAACTCCTCGGCCACCTCGTCTTTAAAAGGCAACCACTCCAGGTGAGACATTCTGACAACATGATCAACAAGTCTTTAGCTGCATTTTCATTGAAGGTAACATATTAAGCACTGGCTGAATGGACCGTAACTCAAAAAATGCAAGCTGCAACTGCTCCGTCAATATACAGCATTTTGTATACATTTTACTCATTGCATAGCAATTCCCATTTTCTGACTTTAAGGAAAGGGTTGTCATGGCGCTGTGGCTTAGTTGGTTAAAGCGCCTGTCTTGTAAACAGGAGATCCTGAGTTCGAATCTCAGCAGTGCCTTTCTTTCTTTGCAATTTTGAGCTTTTCATACCAAGAAGTAGACGTTCAATCATATGTGACTTCAAACTTGTCTATCCCACAGTCCTAAGAATGTCCGAGCAAAGTCAAAAATATGTATGCTGGCTGAATGCCCAAAAGAAGGAAATGTCCTCATCTTCTTTATTGGATAGTATTAAGCACCATGCAAGAGAAATGGAAAAACAATGCAGGATTACTAATGCAAGGTTGATAGGTCACATGAGGCACGTTTCTGAATCAAAAATAGAAAACTGCCATGGTGGGAGCATCCACTGCATATGCTGACAATAAAGAATCTACAAGGCAAGTTGCAAAGAATCTACTATTCAAGCTGCAAAGTGGTAAAAGGTAGAAGGAACCGACGAGGATGGGATTTGAACCCATGCATGCAGAGCACAATGGATTAGCAGTCCATCGCCTTAACCACTCGGCCACCTCGTCTACATAAGTACCTACCTCCAGGTGATAGATTCTGAGAACAGGGTCAAAAAGTTTTTTGCTGCATTTTTATTGAAGGTCACAGATCAGGCACTAGCTGAGGGGACCGTAACTCCAAGTTGGTGAAAAAATGCAAGCTGCAACCAATCCATCAATGCACAACATTTAGTAGAAATTTGAATCATTGCGTAAGAAATTCCCATTTTCTGGCTTTTCTGCTGGACTTCACTTGGCGCTGTGGCTTAGGTGGTTAAAGCGCCTGTCTAGTAAACAGGAGATCCTGAGTTCAAATCTCAGCAGTGCCTTTTTTCCCCTAAATTTTAAGCTTTTCATACCAAAAAGCAGATGTTCAATCCTATCTGACATCAATATTGTCCATCCCACAGCCCTAAGACAGTCCGAGCAAAGTCAAAAATATGGATGCTGGCTAAACGCCCAAAAGAAAGAAATGTCCTCATCTTCTTTATAGGATAGCATTAAGCACCATGCAAGAGGAATTGGAAAACAAGGCAGGATTTCTAAGGCCTGGTTGATAGGTCACGTAACGCACCCTTCTGGATTGGAAATAGAAAACTCCCATGCCTGCAAAGACAATAAAAAATCTACAAAGCAAGATACCAAGTTGGAAAAGGCATGCAGAGCACAATGGATTAGCCGTCCATCGACTTAACCCCTCGGCCACCTCGTCTTTAAAAGGCAACCACTCCAGGTGAGACATTCTGACAACATGATCAACAAGTCTTTGGCTGCATTTTCATTGAAGGTCACATATTAAGCACTGGCTGAATGGACCGTAACTCAAAAAATGCAAGCTGCAACTGCTCCGTCAATATACAGCATTTTGTATACATTTTAATCATTGCATAGCAATTCCCATTTTCTGACTTTAAGGAAAGGGTTGTCATGGCGCTGTGGCTTAGTTGGTTAAAGCGCCTGTCTTGTAAACAGGAGATCCTGAGTTCGAATCTCAGCAGTGCCTTTCTTTCTTTGCAATTTTGAGCTTTTCATACCAAGAAGTAGACGTTCAATCATATGTGACTTCAAACTTGTCTATCCCACAGTCCTAAGAATGTCCGAGCAAAGTCAAAAATATGTATGCTGGCTGAATGCCCAAAAGAAGGAAATGTCCTCATCTTCTTTATTGGATAGTATTAAGCACCATGCAAGAGAAATGGAAAAACAATGCAGGATTACTAATGCCAGGTTGATAGGTCACATGAGGCACGTTTCTGAATCAAAAATAGAAAACTGCCATGGTGGGAGCATCCACTGCATATGCTGACAATAAAGAATCTACAAGGCAAGTTGCAAAGAATCTACTATTCAAGCTGCAAAGTGGTAAAAGGTAGAAGGAACCGACGAGGATGGGATTTGAACCCATGCATGCAGAGCACAATGGATTAGCAGTCCATCGCCTTAACCACTCGGCCACCTCGTCTACATAAGTACCTACCTCCAGGTGATAGATTCTGAGAACAGGGTCAAAAAGTTTTTTGCTGCATTTTTATTGAAGGTCACAGATCAGGCACTAGCTGAGGGGACCGTAACTCCAAGTTGGTGAAAAAATGCAAGCTGCAACCAATCCATCAATGCACAACATTTAGTAGAAATTTGAATCATTGCGTAAGAAATTCCCATTTTCTGGCTTTTCTGCTGGACTTCACTTGGCGCTGTGGCTTGGGTGGTTAAAGCGCCTGTCTAGTAAACAGGAGATCCTGAGTTCAAATCTCAGCAGTGCCTTTTTTCCCCTAAATTTTAAGCTTTTCATACCAAAAAGCAGATGTTCAATCCTATCTGACATCAATATTGTCCATCCCACAGCCCTAAGACAGTCCGAGCAAAGTCAAAAATATGGATGCTGGCTAAACGCCCAAAAGAAAGAAATGTCCTCATCTTCTTTATAGGATAGCATTAAGCACCATGCAAGAGGAATTGGAAAACAAGGCAGGATTTCTAAGGCCTGGTTGATAGGTCACGTAACGCAACCTTCTGGATTGGAAATAGAAAACCCCCATGCCTGCAAAGACAATAAAAAATCTACAAAGCAAGATACCAAGTTGGAAAAGGCATGCAGAGCACAATGGATTAGCCGTCCATCGACTTAACCCCTCGGCCACCTCGTCTTTAAAAGGCAACCACTCCAGGTGAGACATTCTGACAACATGATCAACAAGTCTTTGGCTGCATTTTCATTGAAGGTCACATATTAAGCACTGGCTGAATGGACCGTAACTCAAAAAATGCAAGCTGCAACTGCTCCGTCAATATACAGCATTTTGTAGACATTTTAATCATTGCATAGCAATTCCCATTTTCTGACTTTCTGACTTTTTGGCTTTTTGGCTTTTTGGCTTTTTGGCTTTTTGGCTTTTTGGCATTGGTTGTCTTGGCGCTGTGGCTTAGTTGGTTAAAGCGTCTGTCTTGTAAACAGGAGATCCTGAGTTCGAATCTCAGCAGTGCCTTTCTTTCTTTGCAATTTTGAGCTTTTCATACCAAGAAGTAGACGTTCAATCATATGTGACTTCAAACTTGTCTATCCCACAGTCCTAAGAATGTCCGAGCAAAGTCAAAAATATGTATGCTGGCTGAATGCCCAAAAGAAGGAAATGTCCTCATCTTCTTTATTGGATAGTATTAAGCACCATGCAAGAGAAATGGAAAAACAATGCAGGATTACTAATGCCAGGTTGATAGGTCACATGAGGCACGTTTCTGAATCAAAAATAGAAAACTGCCATGGTGGGAGCATCCACTGCATATGCTGACAATAAAGAATCTACAAGGCAAGTTGCAAAGAATCTACTAGGCAAGCTGCAAAGTGGTAAAAAGTAGAAGAAACCGACAAGGATGGGATTTGAACCCATGCATGCAGAGCACAATGGATTAGCAGTCCATCGCCTTAACCACTCGGCCACCTCGTCTACATAAGTCCCTACCTCCAGGTGATAGATTCTGAGAACAGGGTCAAAAAGTTTTTTGCTGCATTTTTATTGAAGGTCACAGATCAGGCACTGGCTGAGGGGACCGTAACTCCAAGTTGGTGAAAAAATGCAAGCTGCAACCACTCCATCAATGCACAACATTTAGTAGAAATTTGAATCATTGAGTAAGAAATTCCCATTTTCTGGCTTTTCTGCTGGACTTCATGTGGTGCTGTGGCTTAGTTGGTTAAAGCGCCTGTCTAGTAAACAGGAGATCCTGAGTTCAAATCTCAGCAGTGCCTTTTTTTCCCCTAAATTTTAAGCTTTTCATACCAAAAAGCAGATGTTCAATCCTATCTGACATCAATATTGTCCATCCCACAGCCCTAAGACAGTCCGAGCAAAGTCAAAAATATGGATGCTGGCTAAACGCCCAAAAGAAAGAAATGTCCTCATCTTCTTTATAGGATAGCATTAAGCACCATGCAAGAGGAATTGGAAAACAAGGCAGGATTTCTAAGGCCTGGTTGATAGGTCACGTAACGCACCCTTCTGGATTGGAAATAGAAAACTCCCATGCCTGCAAAGACAATAAAAAATCTACAAAGCAAGATACCAAGTTGGAAAAGGCATGCAGAGCACAATGGATTAGCCGTCCATCGACTTAACCCCTCGGCCACCTCGTCTTTAAAAGGCAACCACTCCAGGTGAGACATTCTGACAACATGATCAACAAGTCTTTGGCTGCATTTTCATTGAAGGTCACATATTAAGCACTGGCTGAATGGACCGTAACTTAAAAAATGCAAGCTGCAACTGCTCCGTCAATATACAGCATTTTGTAGACATTTTAATCATTGCATAGCAATTCCCATTTTCTGACTTTCTGACTTTTTGGCTTTTTGGCTTTTTGGCTTTTTGGCATTGGTTGTCATGGCGCTGTGGCTTAGTTGGTTAAAGCGTCTGTCTTGTAAACAGGAGATCCTGAGTTCGAATCTCAGCAGTGCCTTTCTTTCTTTGCAATTTTGAGCTTTTCATACCAAGAAGTAGACGTTCAATCATATGTGACTTCAAACTTGTCTATCCCACAGTCCTAAGAATGTCCGAGCAAAGTCAAAAATATGTATGCTGGCTGAATGCCCAAAAGAAGGAAATGTCCTCATCTTCTTTATTGGATAGTATTAAGCACCATGCAAGAGAAATGGAAAAACAATGCAGGATTACTAATGCCAGGTTGATAGGTCACATGAGGCACGTTTCTGAATCAAAAATAGAAAACTGCCATGGTGGGAGCATCCACTGCATATGCTGACAATAAAGAATCTACAAGGCAAGTTGCAAAGAATCTACTAGGCAAGCTGCAAAGTGGTAAAAAGTAGAAGAAACCGATGAGGATGGGATTTGAACCCATGCATGCAGAGCACAATGGATTAGCAGTCCATTGCCTTAACCACTCGGCCACCTCGTCTACATAAGGCCCTACCTCCAGGTGATAGATTCTGAGAACAGGGTCAAAAAGTTTTTTGCTGCATTTTTATTGAAGGTCACAGATCAGGCACTGGCTGAGGGGACCGTAACTCCAAGTTGGTGAAAAAATGCAAGCTGCAACCACTCCATCAATGCACAACATTTAGTAGAAATTTGAATCATTGCGTAAGAAATTCCCATTTTCTGGCTTTTCTGCTGGACTTGATGTGGTGCTGTGGCTTAGTTGGTTAAAGCGTCTGTCTAGTAAACAGGAGATCCTGAGTTCAAATCTCAGCAGTGCCTTTTTTCCCCCTAAATTTTAAGCTTTTCATACCAAAAAGCAGATGTTCAATCCTATCTGACATCAATATTGACCATCCCACAGCCCTAAGACAGTCCGAGCAAAGTCAAAAATATGGATGCTGGCTAAACGTCCAAAAGAAAGAAATGTCCTCATCTTCTTTATAGGATAGCATTAAGCACCATGCAAGAGGAATTGGAAAACAAGGCAGGATTTCTAAGGCCTGGTTGATAGGTCACGTAACGCACCCTTCTTGATTGGAAATAGAAAACTCCCATGCCTGCAAAGACAATAAAAAATCTTCAAAGCAAGATACCAAGTTGGAAAAGGCATGCAAAGCACAATGGATTAGCCGTCCATCGACTTAACCCCTCGGCCACCTCGTCTTTAAAAGGCAACCACTCCAGGTGAGACATTCTGACAACATGATCAACAAGTCTTTGGCTGCATTTTCATTGAAGGTAACATATTAAGCACTGGCTGAATGGACCGTAACTCAAAAAATGCAAGCTGCAACTGCTCCGTCAATATACAGCATTTTGTATACATTTTAATCATTGCATAGCAATTCCCATTTTCTGACTTTAAGGAAAGGGTTGTCATGGCGCTGTGGCTTAGTTGGTTAAAGCGCCTGTCTTGTAAACAGGAGATCCTGAGTTCGAATCTCAGCAGTGCCTTTCTTTCTTTGCAATTTTGAGCTTTTCATACCAAGAAGTAGACGTTCAATCATATGTGACTTCAAACTTGTCTATCCCACAGTCCTAAGAATGTCCGAGCAAAGTCAAAAATATGTATGCTGGCTGAATGCCCAAAAGAAGGAAATGTCCTCATCTTCTTTATTGGATAGTATTAAGCACCATGCAAGAGAAATGGAAAAACAATGCAGGATTACTAATGCCAGGTTGATAGGTCACATGAGGCACGTTTCTGAATCAAAAATAGAAAACTGCCATGGTGGGAGCATCCACTGCATATGCTGACAATAAAGAATCTACAAGGCAAGTTGCAAAGAATCTACTAGGCAAGCTGCAAAGTGGTAAAAGGTAGAAGGAACCGACGAGGATGGGATTTGAACCCATGCATGCAGAGCACAATGGATTAGCAGTCCATCGCCTTAACCACTCGGCCACCTCGTCTACATAAGTCCCTACCTCCAGGTGATAGATTCTGAGAACAGGGTCAAAAAGTTTTTTGCTGCATTTTTATTGAAGGTCACAGATCAGGCACTAGCTGAGGGGACCGTAACTCCAAGTTGGTGAAAAAATGCAAGCTGCAACCACTCCATCAATGCACAACATTTAGTAGAAATTTGAATCATTGCGTAAGAAATTCCCATTTTCTGGCTTTTCTGCTGGACTTCACTTGGCGCTGTGGCTTAGGTGGTTAAAGCGCCTGTCTAGTAAACAGGAGATCCTGAGTTCAAATCTCAGCAGTGCCTTTTTTTTCCCCTAAATTTTAAGCTTTTCATACCAAAAAGCAGATGTTCAATCCTATCTGACATCAATATTGTCCATCCCACAGCCCTAAGACAGTCCGAGCAAAGTCAAAAATATGGATGCTGGCTAAACGCCCAAAAGAAAGAAATGTCCTCATCTTCTTTATAGGATAGCATTAAGCACCATGCAAGAGGAATTGGAAAACAAGGCAGGATTTCTAAGGCCTGGTTGATAGGTCACGTAACGCACCCTTCTGGATTGGAAATAGAAAACTCCCATGCCTGCAAAGACAATAAAAAATCTACAAAGCAAGATACCAAGTTGGAAAAGGCATGCAGAGCACAATGGATTAGCCGTCCATCGACTTAACCCCTCGGCCACCTCGTCTTTAAAAGGCAACCACTCCAGGTGAGACATTCTGACAACATGATCAACAAGTCTTTGGCTGCATTTTCATTGAAGGTCACATATTAAGCACTGGCTGAATGGACCGTAACTTAAAAAATGCAAGCTGCAACTGCTCCGTCAATATACAGCATTTTGTAGACATTTTAATCATTGCATAGCAATTCCCATTTTCTGACTTTCTGACTTTTTGGCTTTTTGGCATTGGTTGTCATGGCGCTGTGGCTTAGTTGGTCTTGTAAACAGGAGATCCTGAGTTCGAATCTCAGCAGTGCCTTTCTTTCTTTGCAATTTTGAGCTTTTCATACCAAGAAGTAGACGTTCAATCATATGTGACTTCAAACTTGTCTATCCCACAGTCCTAAGAATGTCCGAGCAAAGTCAAAAATATGTATGCTGGCTGAATGCCCAAAAGAAGGAAATGTCCTCATCTTCTTTATTGGATAGTATTAAGCACCATGCAAGAGAAATGGAAAAACAATGCAGGATTACTAATGCCAGGTTGATAGGTCACATGAGGCACGTTTCTGAATCAAAAATAGAAAACTGCCATGGTGGGAGCATCCACTGCATATGCTGACAATAAAGAATCTACAAGGCAAGTTGCAAAGAATCTACTAGGCAAGCTGCAAAGTGGTAAAAGGTAGAAGGAACCGACAAGGATGGGATTTGAACCCATGCATGCAGAGCACAATGGATTAGCAGTCCATCGCCTTAACCACTCGGCCACCTCGTCTACATAAGTCCCTACCTCCAGGTGATAGATTCTGAGAACAGGGTCAAAAAGTTTTTTGCTGCATTTTTATTGAAGGTCACAGATCAGGCACTAGCTGAGGGGACCGTAACTCCAAGTTGGTGAAAAAATGCAAGCTGCAACCACTCCATCAATGCACAACATTTAGTAGAAATTTGAATCATTGCGTAAGAAATTCCCATTTTCTGGCTTTTCTGCTGGACTTCACTTGGCGCTGTGGCTTAGGTGGTTAAAGCGCCTGTCTAGTAAACAGGAGATCCTGAGTTCAAATCTCAGCAGTGCCTTTTTTTCCCCTAAATTTTAAGCTTTTCATACCAAAAAGCAGATGTTCAATCCTATCTGACATCAATATTGTCCATCCCACAGCCCTAAGACAGTCCGAGCAAAGTCAAAAATATGGATGCTGGCTAAACGCCCAAAAGAAAGAAATGTCCTCATCTTCTTTATAGGATAGCATTAAGCACCATGCAAGAGGAATTGGAAAACAAGGCAGGATTTCTAAGGCCTGGTTGATAGGTCACGTAACGCACCCTTCTGGATT
Organism: Hyla sarda; assembly: GCF_029499605.1. Lineage (NCBI taxonomy): Eukaryota > Metazoa > Chordata > Amphibia > Anura > Hylidae > Hyla > Hyla sarda. Next base: position 68,127 of record NW_026607750.1, on the reverse strand, counting down.
GGAAATAGAAAACTCCCATGCCTGCAAAGACAATAAAAAATCTACAAAGCAAGATACCAAGTTGGAAAAGGCATGCAGAGCACAATGGATTAGCCGTCCATCGACTTAACCCCTCGGCCACCTCGTCTTTAAAAGGCAACCACTCCAGGTGAGACATTCTGACAACATGATCAACAAGTCTTTGGCTGCATTTTCATTGAAGGTCACATATTAAGCACTGGCTGAATGGACCGTAACTTAAAAAATGCAAGCTGCAACTGCTCCGTCAATATACAGCATTTTGTAGACATTTTAATCATTGCATAGCAATTCCCATTTTCTGACTTTCTGACTTTTTGGCTTTTTGGCATTGGTTGTCATGGCGCTGCGGCTTAGTTGGTCTTGTAAACAGGAGATCCTGAGTTCGAATCTCAGCAGTGCCTTTCTTTCTTTGCAATTTTGAGCTTTTCATACCAAGAAGTAGACGTTCAATCATTTATGACTTCAAACTTGTCTATCCCACAGTCCTAAGAATGTCCGAGCAAAGTCAAAAATATGTATGCTGGCTGAATGCCCAAAAGAAGGAAATGTCCTCATCTTCTTTATTGGATAGTATTAAGGATTTCTAAGGCCTGGTTGATAGGTCACGTAACGCACCCTTCTGGATTGGAAATAGAAAACTCCCATGCCTGCAAAGACAATAAAAAATCTTCAAAGCAAGATACCAAGTTGGAAAAGGCATGCAGAGCACAATGGATTAGCCGTCCATCGACTTAACTCCTCGGCCACCTCGTCTTTAAAAGGCAACCACTCCAGGTGAGACATTCTGACAACATGATCAACAAGTCTTTGGCTGCATTTTCATTGAAGGTAACATATTAAGCACTGGCTGAATGGACCGTAACTCAAAAAATGCAAGCTGCAACTGCTCCGTCAATATACAGCATTTTGTATACATTTTACTCATTGCATAGCAATTCCCATTTTCTGACTTTAAGGAAAGGGTTGTCATGGCGCTGCGGCTTAGTTGGTTAAAGCGCCTGTCTTGTAAACAGGAGATCCTGAGTTCGAATCTCAGCAGTGCCTTTCTTTCTTTGCAATTTTGAGCTTTTCATACCAAGAAGTAGACGTTCAATCATATGTGACTTCAAACTTGTCTATCCCACAGTCCTAAGAATGTCCGAGCAAAGTCAAAAATATGTATGCTGGCTGAATGCCCAAAAGAAGGAAATGTCCTCATCTTCTTTATTGGATAGTATTAAGCACCATGCAAGAGAAATGGAAAAACAATGCAGGATTACTAATGCCAGGTTGATAGGTCACATGAGGCACGTTTCTGAATCAAAAATAGAAAACTGCCATGGTGGGAGCATCCACTGCATATGCTGACAATAAAGAATCTACAAGGCAAGTTGCAAAGAATCTACTAGGCAAGCTGCAAAGTGGTAAAAGGTAGAAGAAACCGACGAGGATGGGATTTGAACCCATGCATGCAGAGCACAATGGATTAGCAGTCCATCGCCTTAACCACTCGGCCACCTCGTCTACATAAGTCCCTACCTCCAGGTGATAGATTCTGAGAACAGGGTCAAAAAGTTTTTTGCTGCATTTTTATTGAAGGTCACAGATCAGGCACTAGCTGAGGGGACCGTAACTCCAAGTTGGTGAAAAAATGCAAGCTGCAACCACTCCATCAATGCACAACATTTAGTAGAAATTTGAATCATTGCGTAAGAAATTCCCATTTTCTGGCTTTTCTGCTGGACTTCACTTGGCGCTGTGGCTTAGGTGGTTAAAGCGCCTGTCTAGTAAACAGGAGATCCTGAGTTCAAATCTCAGCAGTGCCTTTTTTTCCCCTAAATTTTAAGCTTTTCATACCAAAAAGCAGATGTTCAATCCTATCTGACATCAATATTGTCCATCCCACAGCCCTAAGACAGTCCGAGCAAAGTCAAAAATATGGATGCTGGCTAAACGCCCAAAAGAAAGAAATGTCCTCATCTTCTTTATAGGATAGCATTAAGCACCATGCAAGAGGAATTGGAAAACAAGGCAGGATTTCTAAGGCCTGGTTGATAGGTCACGTAACGCACCCTTCTGGATTGGAAATAGAAAACTCCCATGCCTGCAAAGACAATAAAAAATCTACAAAGCAAGATACCAAGTTGGAAAAGGCATGCAGAGCACAATGGATTAGCCGTCCATCGACTTAACCCCTCGGCCACCTCGTCTTTAAAAGGCAACCACTCCAGGTGAGACATTCTGACAACATGATCAACAAGTCTTTGGCTGCATTTTCATTGAAGGTCACATATTAAGCACTGGCTGAATGGACCGTAACTTAAAAAATGCAAGCTGCAACTGCTCCGTCAATATACAGCATTTTGTAGACATTTTAATCATTGCATAGCAATTCCCATTTTCTGACTTTCTGACTTTTTGGCTTTTTGGCATTGGTTGTCATGGCGCTGTGGCTTAGTTGGTCTTGTAAACAGGAGATCCTGAGTTCGAATCTCAGCAGTGCCTTTCTTTCTTTGCAATTTTGAGCTTTTCATACCAAGAAGTAGACGTTCAATCATATGTGACTTCAAACTTGTCTATCCCACAGTCCTAAGAATGTCCGAGCAAAGTCAAAAATATGTATGCTGGCTGAATGCCCAAAAGAAGGAAATGTCCTCATCTTCTTTATTGGATAGTATTAAGCACCATGCAAGAGAAATGGAAAAACAATGCAGGATTACTAATGCCAGGTTGATAGGTCACATGAGGCACGTTTCTGAATCAAAAATAGAAAACTGCCATGGTGGGAGCATCCACTGCATATGCTGACAATAAAGAATCTACAAGGCAAGTTGCAAAGAATCTACTAGGCAAGCTGCAAAGTGGTAAAAGGTAGAAGGAACCGACAAGGATGGGATTTGAACCCATGCATGCAGAGCACAATGGATTAGCAGTCCATCGCCTTAACCACTCGGCCACCTCGTCTACATAAGTCCCTACCTCCAGGTGATAGATTCTGAGAACAGGGTCAAAAAGTTTTTTGCTGCATTTTTATTGAAGGTCACAGATCAGGCACTAGCTGAGGGGACCGTAACTCCAAGTTGGTGAAAAAATGCAAGCTGCAACCACTCCATCAATGCACAACATTTAGTAGAAATTTGAATCATTGCGTAAGAAATTCCCATTTTCTGGCTTTTCTGCTGGACTTCACTTGGCGCTGTGGCTTAGGTGGTTAAAGCGCCTGTCTAGTAAACAGGAGATCCTGAGTTCAAATCTCAGCAGTGCCTTTTTTTCCCCTAAATTTTAAGCTTTTCATACCAAAAAGCAGATGTTCAATCCTATCTGACATCAATATTGTCCATCCCACAGCCCTAAGACAGTCCGAGCAAAGTCAAAAATATGGATGCTGGCTGAACGCCCAAAAGAAAGAAATGTCCTCATCTTCTTTATAGGATAGCATTAAGCACCATGCAAGAGGAATTGGAAAACAAGGCAGGATTTCTAAGGCCTGGTTGATAGGTCACGTAACGCACCCTTCTGGATTGGAAATAGAAAACTCCCATGCCTGCAAAGACAATAAAAAATCTACAAAGCAAGATACCAAGTTGGAAAAGGCATGCAGAGCACAATGGATTAGCCGTCCATCGACTTAACCCCTCGGCCACCTCGTCTTTAAAAGGCAACCACTCCAGGTGAGACATTCTGACAACATGATCAACAAGTCTTTGGCTGCATTTTCATTGAAGGTCACATATTAAGCACTGGCTGAATGGACCGTAACTTAAAAAATGCAAGCTGCAACTGCTCCGTCAATATACAGCATTTTGTAGACATTTTAATCATTGCATAGCAATTCCCATTTTCTGACTTTCTGACTTTTTGGCTTTTTGGCATTGGTTGTCATGGCGCTGCGGCTTAGTTGGTCTTGTAAACAGGAGATCCTGAGTTCGAATCTCAGCAGTGCCTTTCTTTCTTTGCAATTTTGAGCTTTTCATACCAAGAAGTAGACGTTCAATCATTTATGACTTCAAACTTGTCTATCCCACAGTCCTAAGAATGTCCGAGCAAAGTCAAAAATATGTATGCTGGCTGAATGCCCAAAAGAAGGAAATGTCCTCATCTTCTTTATTGGATAGTATTAAGGATTTCTAAGGCCTGGTTGATAGGTCACGTAACGCACCCTTCTGGATTGGAAATAGAAAACTCCCATGCCTGCAAAGACAATAAAAAATCTTCAAAGCAAGATACCAAGTTGGAAAAGGCATGCAGAGCACAATGGATTAGCCGTCCATCGACTTAACTCCTCGGCCACCTCGTCTTTAAAAGGCAACCACTCCAGGTGAGACATTCTGACAACATGATCAACAAGTCTTTGGCTGCATTTTCATTGAAGGTAACATATTAAGCACTGGCTGAATGGACCGTAACTCAAAAAATGCAAGCTGCAACTGCTCCGTCAATATACAGCATTTTGTATACATTTTACTCATTGCATAGCAATTCCCATTTTCTGACTTTAAGGAAAGGGTTGTCATGGCGCTGTGGCTTAGTTGGTTAAAGCGCCTGTCTTGTAAACAGGAGATCCTGAGTTCGAATCTCAGCAGTGCCTTTCTTTCTTTGCAATTTTGAGCTTTTCATACCAAGAAGTAGACGTTCAATCATATGTGACTTCAAACTTGTCTATCCCACAGTCCTAAGAATGTCCGAGCAAAGTCAAAAATATGTATGCTGGCTGAATGCCCAAAAGAAGGAAATGTCCTCATCTTCTTTATTGGATAGTATTAAGCACCATGCAAGAGAAATGGAAAAACAATGCAGGATTACTAATGCCAGGTTGATAGGTCACATGAGGCACGTTTCTGAATCAAAAATAGAAAACTGCCATGGTGGGAGCATCCACTGCATATGCTGACAATAAAGAATCTACAAGGCAAGTTGCAAAGAATCTACTAGGCAAGCTGCAAAGTGGTAAAAGGTAGAAGAAACCGACGAGGATGGGATTTGAACCCATGCATGCAGAGCACAATGGATTAGCAGTCCATCGCCTTAACCACTCGGCCACCTCGTCTACATAAGTCCCTACCTCCAGGTGATAGATTCTGAGAACAGGGTCAAAAAGTTTTTTGCTGCATTTTTATTGAAGGTCACAGATCAGGCACTAGCTGAGGGGACCGTAACTCCAAGTTGGTGAAAAAATGCAAGCTGCAACCACTCCATCAATGCACAACATTTAGTAGAAATTTGAATCATTGCGTAAGAAATTCCCATTTTCTGGCTTTTCTGCTGGACTTCACTTGGCGCTGTGGCTTAGGTGGTTAAAGCGCCTGTCTAGTAAACAGGAGATCCTGAGTTCAAATCTCAGCAGTGCCTTTTTTTCCCCTAAATTTTAAGCTTTTCATACCAAAAAGCAGATGTTCAATCCTATCTGACATCAATATTGTCCATCCCACAGCCCTAAGACAGTCCGAGCAAAGTCAAAAATATGGATGCTGGCTAAACGCCCAAAAGAAAGAAATGTCCTCATCTTCTTTATAGGATAGCATTAAGCACCATGCAAGAGGAATTGGAAAACAAGGCAGGATTTCTAAGGCCTGGTTGATAGGTCACGTAACGCACCCTTCTGGATTGGAAATAGAAAACTCCCATGCCTGCAAAGACAATAAAAAATCTACAAAGCAAGATACCAAGTTGGAAAAGGCATGCAGAGCACAATGGATTAGCCGTCCATCGACTTAACCCCTCGGCCACCTCGTCTTTAAAAGGCAACCACTCCAGGTGAGACATTCTGACAACATGATCAACAAGTCTTTGGCTGCATTTTCATTGAAGGTCACATATTAAGCACTGGCTGAATGGACCGTAACTTAAAAAATGCAAGCTGCAACTGCTCCGTCAATATACAGCATTTTGTAGACATTTTAATCATTGCATAGCAATTCCCATTTTCTGACTTTCTGACTTTTTGGCTTTTTGGCATTGGTTGTCATGGCGCTGTGGCTTAGTTGGTCTTGTAAACAGGAGATCCTGAGTTCGAATCTCAGCAGTGCCTTTCTTTCTTTGCAATTTTGAGCTTTTCATACCAAGAAGTAGACGTTCAATCATATGTGACTTCAAACTTGTCTATCCCACAGTCCTAAGAATGTCCGAGCAAAGTCAAAAATATGTATGCTGGCTGAATGCCCAAAAGAAGGAAATGTCCTCATCTTCTTTATTGGATAGTATTAAGCACCATGCAAGAGAAATGGAAAAACAATGCAGGATTACTAATGCCAGGTTGATAGGTCACATGAGGCACGTTTCTGAATCAAAAATAGAAAACTGCCATGGTGGGAGCATCCACTGCATATGCTGACAATAAAGAATCTACAAGGCAAGTTGCAAAGAATCTACTAGGCAAGCTGCAAAGTGGTAAAAGGTAGAAGGAACCGACAAGGATGGGATTTGAACCCATGCATGCAGAGCACAATGGATTAGCAGTCCATCGCCTTAACCACTCGGCCACCTCGTCTACATAAGTCCCTACCTCCAGGTGATAGATTCTGAGAACAGGGTCAAAAAGTTTTTTGCTGCATTTTTATTGAAGGTCACAGATCAGGCACTAGCTGAGGGGACCGTAACTCCAAGTTGGTGAAAAAATGCAAGCTGCAACCACTCCATCAATGCACAACATTTAGTAGAAATTTGAATCATTGCGTAAGAAATTCCCATTTTCTGGCTTTTCTGCTGGACTTCACTTGGCGCTGTGGCTTAGGTGGTTAAAGCGCCTGTCTAGTAAACAGGAGATCCTGAGTTCAAATCTCAGCAGTGCCTTTTTTTCCCCTAAATTTTAAGCTTTTCATACCAAAAAGCAGATGTTCAATCCTATCTGACATCAATATTGTCCATCCCACAGCCCTAAGACAGTCCGAGCAAAGTCAAAAATATGGATGCTGGCTAAACGCCCAAAAGAAAGAAATGTCCTCATCTTCTTTATAGGATAGCATTAAGCACCATGCAAGAGGAATTGGAAAACAAGGCAGGATTTCTAAGGCCTGGTTGATAGGTCACGTAACGCACCCTTCTGGATTGGAAATAGAAAACTCCCATGCCTGCAAAGACAATAAAAAATCTACAAAGCAAGATACCAAGTTGGAAAAGGCATGCAGAGCACAATGGATTAGCCGTCCATCGACTTAACCCCTCGGCCACCTCGTCTTTAAAAGGCAACCACTCCAGGTGAGACATTCTGACAACATGATCAACAAGTCTTTGGCTGCATTTTCATTGAAGGTCACATATTAAGCACTGGCTGAATGGACCGTAACTTAAAAAATGCAAGCTGCAACTGCTCCGTCAATATACAGCATTTTGTAGACATTTTAATCATTGCATAGCAATTCCCATTTTCTGACTTTCTGACTTTTTGGCTTTTTGGCATTGGTTGTCATGGCGCTGCGGCTTAGTTGGTCTTGTAAACAGGAGATCCTGAGTTCGAATCTCAGCAGTGCCTTTCTTTCTTTGCAATTTTGAGCTTTTCATACCAAGAAGTAGACGTTCAATCATTTATGACTTCAAACTTGTCTATCTCACAGTCCTAAGAATGTCCGAGCAAAGTCAAAAATATGTATGCTGGCTGAATGCCCAAAAGAAGGAAATGTCCTCATCTTCTTTATTGGATAGTATTAAGGATTTCTAAGGCCTGGTTGATAGGTCACGTAACGCACCCTTCTGGATTGGAAATAGAAAACTCCCATGCCTGCAAAGACAATAAAAAATCTTCAAAGCAAGATACCAAGTTGGAAAAGGCATGCAGAGCACAATGGATTAGCCGTCCATCGACTTAACTCCTCGGCCACCTCGTCTTTAAAAGGCAACCACTCCAGGTGAGACATTCTGACAACATGATCAACAAGTCTTTGGCTGCATTTTCATTGAAGGTAACATATTAAGCACTGGCTGAATGGACCGTAACTCAAAAAATGCAAGCTGCAACTGCTCCGTCAATATACAGCATTTTGTATACATTTTACTCATTGCATAGCAATTCCCATTTTCTGACTTTAAGGAAAGGGTTGTCATGGCGCTGTGGCTTAGTTGGTTAAAGCGCCTGTCTTGTAAACAGGAGATCCTGAGTTCGAATCTCAGCAGTGCCTTTCTTTCTTTGCAATTTTGAGCTTTTCATACCAAGAAGTAGACGTTCAATCATATGTGACTTCAAACTTGTCTATCCCACAGTCCTAAGAATGTCCGAGCAAAGTCAAAAATATGTATGCTGGCTGAATGCCCAAAAGAAGGAAATGTCCTCATCTTCTTTATTGGATAGTATTAAGCACCATGCAAGAGAAATGGAAAAACAATGCAGGATTACTAATGCCAGGTTGATAGGTCACATGAGGCACGTTTCTGAATCAAAAATAGAAAACTGCCATGGTGGGAGCATCCACTGCATATGCTGACAATAAAGAATCTACAAGGCAAGTTGCAAAGAATCTACTAGGCAAGCTGCAAAGTGGTAAAAGGTAGAAGGAACCGACGAGGATGGGATTTGAACCCATGCATGCAGAGCACAATGGATTAGCAGTCCATCGCCTTAACCACTCGGCCACCTCGTCTACATAAGTCCCTACCTCCAGGTGATAGATTCTGAGAACAGGGTCAAAAAGTTTTTTGCTGCATTTTTATTGAAGGTCACAGATCAGGCACTAGCTGAGGGGACCGTAACTCCAAGTTGGTGAAAAAATGCAAGCTGCAACCACTCCATCAATGCACAACATTTAGTAGAAATTTGAATCATTGCGTAAGAAATTCCCATTTTCTGGCTTTTCTGCTGGACTTCACTTGGCGCTGTGGCTTAGGTGGTTAAAGCGCCTGTCTAGTAAACAGGAGATCCTGAGTTCAAATCTCAGCAGTGCCTTTTTTTCCCCTAAATTTTAAGCTTTTCATACCAAAAAGCAGATGTTCAATCCTATCTGACATCAATATTGTCCATCCCACAGCCCTAAGACAGTCCGAGCAAAGTCAAAAATATGGATGCTGGCTAAACGCCCAAAAGAAAGAAATGTCCTCATCTTCTTTATAGGATAGCATTAAGCACCATGCAAGAGGAATTGGAAAACAAGGCAGGATTTCTAAGGCCTGGTTGATAGGTCACGTAACGCACCCTTCTGGATTGGAAATAGAAAACTCCCATGCCTGCAAAGACAATAAAAAATCTACAAAGCAAGATACCAAGTTGGAAAAGGCATGCAGAGCACAATGGATTAGCCGTCCATCGACTTAACCCCTCGGCCACCTCGTCTTTAAAAGGCAACCACTCCAGGTGAGACATTCTGACAACATGATCAACAAGTCTTTGGCTGCATTTTCATTGAAGGTCACATATTAAGCACTGGCTGAATGGACCGTAACTTAAAAAATGCAAGCTGCAACTGCTCCGTCAATATACAGCATTTTGTAGACATTTTAATCATTGCATAGCAATTCCCATTTTCTGACTTTCTGACTTTTTGGCTTTTTGACATTGGTTGTCATGGCGCTGCGGCTTAGTTGGTCTTGTAAACAGGAGATCCTGAGTTCGAATCTCAGCAGTGCCTTTCTTTCTTTGCAATTTTGAGCTTTTCATACCAAGAAGTAGACGTTCAATCATATGTGACTTCAAACTTGTCTATCCCACAGTCCTAAGAATGTCCGAGCAAAGTCAAAAATATGTATGCTGGCTGAATGCCCAAAAGAAGGAAATGTCCTCATCTTCTTTATTGGATAGTATTAAGCACCATGCAAGAGAAATGGAAAAACAATGCAGGATTACTAATGCCAGGTTGATAGGTCACATGAGGCACGTTTCTGAATCAAAAATAGAAAACTGCCATGGTGGGAGCATCCACTGCATATGCTGACAATAAAGAATCTACAAGGCAAGTTGCAAAGAATCTACTAGGCAAGCTGCAAAGTGGTAAAAAGTAGAAGAAACCGACGAGGATGGGATTTGAACCCATGCATGCAGAGCACAATGGATTAGCAGTCCATCGCCTTAACCACTCGGCCACCTCGTCTACATAAGTCTTTACCTCCAGGTGATAGATTCTGAGAACAGGGTCAAAAAGTTTTTTGCTGCATTTTTATTGAAGGTCACAGATCAGGCACTGGCTGAGGGGACCGTAACTCCAAGTTGGTGAAAAAATGCAAGCTGCAACCACTCCATCAATGCACAACATTTAGTTGAAATTTGAATCATTGCGTAAGAAATTCCCATTTTCTGGCTTTTCTGCTGGACTTCATGTGGTGCTGTGGCTTAGTTGGTTAAAGCGCCTGTCTAGTAAACAGGAGATCCTGAGTTCAAATCTCAGCAGTGCCTTTTTTCCCCCTAAATTTTAAGCTTTTCATACCAAAAAGCAGATGTTCAATCCTATCTGACATCAATATTGACCATCCCACAGCCCTAAGACAGTCCGAGCAAAGTCAAAAATATGGATGCTGGCTAAACGTCCAAAAGAAAGAAATGTCCTCATCTTCTTTATAGGATAGCATTAAGCACCATGCAAGAGGAATTGGAAAACAAAGCAGGATTTCTAAGGCCTGGTTGATAGGTCACGTAACGCACCCTTCTGGATTGGAAATAGAAAACTCCCATGCCTGCAAAGACAATAAAAAATCTTCAAAGCAAGATACCAAGTTGGAAAAGGCATGCAGAGCACAATGGATTAGCCGTCCATCGACTTAACCCCTCGGCCACCTCGTCTTTAAAAGGCAACCACTCCAGGTGAGACATTCTGACAACATGATCAACAAGTCTTTGGCTGCATTTTCATTGAAGGTAACATATTAAGCACTGGCTGAATGGACCGTAACTCAAAAAATGCAAGCTGCAACTGCTCCGTCAATATACAGCATTTTGTATACATTTTACTCATTGCATAGCAATTCCCATTTTCTGACTTTAAGGAAAGGGTTGTCATGGCGCTGTGGCTTAGTTGGTTAAAGCGCCTGTCTTGTAAACAGGAGATCCTGAGTTCGAATCTCAGCAGTGCCTTTCTTTCTTTGCAATTTTGAGCTTTTCATACCAAGAAGTAGACGTTCAATCATATGTGACTTCAAACTTGTCTATCCCACAGTCCTAAGAATGTCCGAGCAAAGTCAAAAATATGTATGCTGGCTGAATGCCCAAAAGAAGGAAATGTCCTCATCTTCTTTATTGGATAGTATTAAGCACCATGCAAGAGAAATGGAAAAACAATGCAGGATTACTAATGCCAGGTTGATAGGTCACATGAGGCACGTTTCTGAAGCAAAAATAGAAAACTGCCATGGTGGGAGCATCCACTGCATATGCTGACAATAAAGAATCTACAAGGCAAGTTGCAAAGAATCTACTAGGCAAGCTGCAAAGTGGTAAAAGGTAGAAGGAACCGACGAGGATGGGATTTGAACCCATGCATGCAGAGCACAATGGATTAGTAGTCCATCGCCTTAACCACTCGGCCACCTCGTCTACATAAGTCCCTACCTCCAGGTGATAGATTCTGAGAACAGGGTCAAAAAGTTTTTTGCTGCATTTTTATTGAAGGTCACAGATCAGGCACTAGCTGAGGGGACCGTAACTCCAAGTTGGTGAAAAAATGCAAGCTGCAACCACTCCATCAATGCACAACATTTAGTAGAAATTTGAATCATTGCGTAAGAAATTCCCATTTTCTGGCTTTTCTGCTGGACTTCACTTGGCGCTGTGGCTTAGGTGGTTAAAGCGCCTGTCTAGTAAACAGGAGATCCTGAGTTCAAATCTCAGCAGTGCCTTTTTTCCCCTAAATTTTAAGCTTTTCATACCAAAAAGCAGATGTTCAATCCTATCTGACATCAATATTGTCCATCCCACAGCCCTAAGACAGTCCGAGCAAAGTCAAAAATATGGATGCTGGCTAAACGCCCAAAAGAAAGAAATGTCCTCATCTTCTTTATAGGATAGCATTAAGCACCATGCAAGAGGAATTGGAAAACAAGGCAGGATTTCTAAGGCCTGGTTGATAGGTCACGTAACGCACCCTTCTGGATTGGAAATAGAAAACTCCCATGCCTGCAAAGACAATAAAAAATCTACAAAGCAAGATACCAAGTTGGAAAAGGCATGCAGAGCACAATGGATTAGCCGTCCATCGACTTAACCCCTCTGCCACCTCGTCTTTAAAAGGCAACCACTCCAGGTGAGACATTCTGACAACATGATCAACAAGTCTTTGGCTGCATTTTCATTGAAGGTCACATATTAAGCACTGGCTGAATGGACCGTAACTCAAAAAATGCAAGCTGCAACTGCTCCGTCAATATACAGCATTTTGTAGACATTTTAATCATTGCATAGCAATTCCCATTTTCTGACTTTCTGACTTTTTGGCTTTTTGGCATTGGTTGTCATGGCGCTGTGGCTTAGTTGGTCTTGTAAACAGGAGATCCTGAGTTCGAATCTCAGCAGTGCCTTTCTTTCTTTGCAATTTTGAGCTTTTCATACCAAGAAGTAGACGTTCAATCATATGTGACTTCAAACTTGTCTATCCCACAGTCCTAAGAATGTCCGAGCAAAGTCAAAAATATGTATGCTGGCTGAATGCCCAAAAGAAGGAAATGTCCTCATCTTCTTTATTGAATAGTATTAAGCACCATGCAAGAGAAATGGAAAAACAATGCAGGATTACTAATGCCAGGTTGATAGGTCACATGAGGCACGTTTCTGAATCAAAAATAGAAAACTGCCATGGTGGGAGCATCCACTGCATATGCTGACAATAAAGAATCTACAAGGCAAGTTGCAAAGAATCTACTAGGCAAGCTGCAAAGTGGTAAAAAGTAGAAGAAACCGACGAGGATGGGATTTGAACCCATGCATGCAGAGCACAATGGATTAGCAGTCCATCGCCTTAACCACTCGGCCACCTCGTCTACATAAGTCCCTACCTCCAGGTGATAGATTCTGAGAACAGGGTCAAAAAGTTTTTTGCTGCATTTTTATTGAAGGTCACAGATCAGGCACTGGCTGAGGGGACCGTAACTCCAAGTTGGTGAAAAAATGCAAGCTGCAACCACTCCATCAATGCACAACATTTAGTAGAAATTTGAATCATTGCGTAAGAAATTCCCATTTTCTGGCTTTTCTGCTGGACTTCATGTGGTGCTGTGGCTTAGTTGGTTAAAGCGCCTGTCTAGTAAACAGGAGATCCTGAGTTCAAATCTCAGCAGTGCCTTTTTTCCCCCTAAATTTTAAGCTTTTCATACCAAAAAGCAGATGTTCAATCCTATCTGACATCAATATTGACCATCCCACAGCCCTAAGACAGTCCGAGCAAAGTCAAAAATATGGATGCTGGCTAAACGTCCAAAAGAAAGAAATGTCCTCATCTTCTTTATAGGATAGCATTAAGCACCATGCAAGAGGAATTGGAAAACAAGGCAGGATTTCTAAGGCCTGGTTGATAGGTCACGTAACGCACCCTTCTGGATTGGAAATAGAAAACTCCCATGCCTGCAAAGACAATAAAAAATCTTCAAAGCAAGATACCAAGTTGGAAAAGGCATGCAGAGCACAATGGATTAGCCGTCCATCGACTTAACCCCTCGGCCACCTCGTCTTTAAAAGGCAACCACTCCAGGTGAGACATTCTGACAACATGATCAACAAGTCTTTGGCTGCATTTTCATTGAAGGTAACATATTAAGCACTGGCTGAATGGACCGTAACTCAAAAAATGCAAGCTGCAACTGCTCCGTCAATATACAGCATTTTGTATACATTTTAATCATTGCATAGCAATTCCCATTTTCTGACTTTAAGGAAAGGGTTGTCATGGCGCTGTGGCTTAGTTGGTTAAAGCGCCTGTCTTGTAAACAGGAGATCCTGAGTTCGAATCTCAGCAGTGCCTTTCTTTCTTTGCAATTATAAGCTTTTCATACCAAGAAGTAGACGTTCAATCATATGTGACTTCAAACTTGTCTATCCCACAGTCCTAAGAATGTCCGAGCAAAGTCAAAAATATGTATGCTGGCTGAATGCCCAAAAGAAGGAAATGTCCTCATCTTCTTTATTGGATAGTATTAAGCACCATGCAAGAGAAATGGAAAAACAATGCAGGATTACTAATGCCAGGTTGATAGGTCACATGAGGCACGTTTCTGAATCAAAAATAGAAAACTGCCATGGTGGGAGCATCCACTGCATATGCTGACAATAAAGAATCTACAAGGCAAGTTGCAAAGAATCTACTAGGCAAGCTGCAAAGTGGTAAAAGGTAGAAGGAACCGACGAGGATGGGATTTGAACCCATGCATGCAGAGCACAATGGATTAGCAGTCCATCGCCTTAACCACTCGGCCACCTCGTCTACATAAGTCCCTACCTCCAGGTGATAGATTCTGAGAACAGGGTCAAAAAGTTTTTTGCTGCATTTTTATTGAAGGTCACAGATCAGGCACTGGCTGAGGGGACCGTAACTCCAAGTTGGTGAAAATATGCAAGCTGCAACCACTCCATCAATGCACAACATTTAGTAGAAATTTGAATTATTGCGTAAGAAATTCCCATTTTCTGGCTTTTCTGCTGGACTTCACTTGGTGCTGTGGCTTAGGTGGTTAAAGCACCTGTCTAGTAAACAGGAGATCCTGAGTTCAAATCTCAGCAGTGCCTTTTTTTCCCCCTAAATTTTAAGCTTTTCATACCAAAAAGCAGATGTTCAATCCTATCTGACATCAATATTGTCCATCCCACAGCCCTAAGACAGTCCGAGCAAAGTCAAAAATATGGATGCTGGCTAAACGCCCAAAAGAAAGAAATGTCCTCATCTTCTTTATAGGATAGCATTAAGCACCATGCAAGAGGAATTGGAAAACAAGGCAGGATTTCTAAGGCCTGGTTGATAGGTCACGTAACGCACCCTTCTGGATTGGAAATAGAAAACTCCCATGCCTGCAAAGACAATAAAAAATCTACAAAGCAAGATACCAAGTTGGAAAAGGCATGCAGAGCACAATGGATTAGCCGTCCATCGACTTAACCCCTCGGCCACCTCGTCTTTAAAAGGCAACCACTCCAGGTGAGACATTCTGACAACATGATCAACAAGTCTTTGGCTGCATTTTCATTGAAGGTC
Source organism: Hyla sarda (assembly GCF_029499605.1). NCBI lineage: Eukaryota > Metazoa > Chordata > Amphibia > Anura > Hylidae > Hyla > Hyla sarda. Next base: position 53,041 of record NW_026607750.1, on the reverse strand, counting down.
ACATATTAAGCACTGGCTGAATGGACCGTAACTCAAAAAATGCAAGCTGCAACTGCTCCGTCAATATACAGCATTTTGTAGACATTTTAATCATTGCATAGCAATTCCCATTTTCTGACTTTCTGACTTTTTGGCTTTTTGGCATTGGTTGTCATGGCGCTGTGGCTTAGTTGGTCTTGTAAACAGGAGATCCTGAGTTCGAATCTCAGCAGTGCCTTTCTTTCTTTGCAATTTTGAGCTTTTCATACCAAGAAGTAGACGTTCAATCATATGTGACTTCAAACTTGTCTATCCCACAGTCCTAAGAATGTCCGAGCAAAGTCAAAAATATGTATGCTGGCTGAATGCCCAAAAGAAGGAAATGTCCTCATCTTCTTTATTGAATAGTATTAAGCACCATGCAAGAGAAATGGAAAAACAATGCAGGATTACTAATGCCAGGTTGATAGGTCACATGAGGCACGTTTCTGAATCAAAAATAGAAAACTGCCATGGTGGGAGCATCCACTGCATATGCTGACAATAAAGAATCTACAAGGCAAGTTGCAAAGAATCTACTAGGCAAGCTGCAAAGTGGTAAAAAGTAGAAGAAACCGATGAGGATGGGATTTGAACCCATGCATGCAGAGCACAATGGATTAGCAGTCCATCGCCTTAACCACTCGGCCACCTCGTCTACATAAGTCCCTACCTCCAGGTGATAGATTCTGAGAACAGGGTCAAAAAGTTTTTTGCTGTATTTTTATTGAAGGTCACAGATCAGGCACTGGCTGAGGGGACCGTAACTCCAAGTTGGTGAAAAAATGCAAGCTGCAACCACTCCATCAATGCACAACATTTAGTAGAAATTTGAATCATTGCGTAAGAAATTCCCATTTTCTGGCTTTTCTGCTGGACTTCATGTGGTGCTGTGGCTTAGTTGGTTAAAGCGCCTGTCTAGTAAACAGGAGATCCTGAGTTCAAATCTCAGCAGTGCCTTTTTTCCCCCTAAATTTTAAGCTTTTCATACCAAAAAGCAGATGTTCAATCCTATCTGACATCAATATTGACCATCCCACAGCCCTAAGACAGTCCGAGCAAAGTCAAAAATATGGATGCTGGCTAAACCACTCGGCCACCTCGTCTACATAAGTCCCTACCTCCAGGTGATAGATTCTGAGAACAGGGTCAAAAAGTTTTTTGCTGCATTTTTATTGAAGGTCACAGATCAGGCACTAGCTGAGGGGACCGTAACTCCAAGTTGGTGAAAAAATGCAAGCTGCAACCACTCCATCAATGCACAACATTTAGTAGAAATTTGAATCATTGCGTAAGAAATTCCCATTTTCTGGCTTTTCTGCTGGACTTCACTTGGCGCTGTGGCTTAGGTGGTTAAAGTGCCTGTCTAGTAAACAGGAGATCCTGAGTTCAAATCTCAGCAGTGCCTTTTTTCCCCCTAAATTTTAAGCTTTTCATACCAAAAAGCAGATGTTCAATCCTATCTGACATCAATATTGTCCATCCCACAGCCCTAAGACAGTCCGAGCAAAGTCAAAAATATGGATGCTGGCTAAACGTCCAAAAGAAAGAAATGTCCTCATCTTCTTTATAGGATAGCATTAAGCACCATGCAAGAGGAATTGGAAAACAAGGCAGGATTTCTAAGGCCTGGTTGATAGGTCACGTAACGCACCCTTCTGGATTGGAAATAGAAAACTCCCATGCCTGCAAAGACAATAAAAAATCTTCAAAGCAAGATACCAAGTTGGAAAAGGCATGCAGAGCACAATGGATTAGCCGTCCATCGACTTAACCCCTCGGCCACCTCGTCTTTAAAAGGCAACCACTCCAGGTGAGACATTCTGACAACATGATCAACAAGTCTTTGGCTGCATTTTCATTGAAGGTAACATATTAAGCACTGGCTGAATGGACCGTAACTCAAAAAATGCAAGCTGCAACTGCTCCGTCAATATACAGCATTTTGTATACATTTTACTCATTGCATAGCAATTCCCATTTTCTGACTTTAAGGAAAGGGTTGTCATGGCGCTGTGGCTTAGTTGGTTAAAGCGCCTGTCTTGTAAACAGGAGATCCTGAGTTCGAATCTCAGCAGTGCCTTTCTTTCTTTGCAATTTTGAGCTTTTCATACCAAGAAGTAGACGTTCAATCATATGTGACTTCAAACTTGTCTATCCCACAGTCCTAAGAATGTCCGAGCAAAGTCAAAAATATGTATGCTGGCTGAATGCCCAAAAGAAGGAAATGTCCTCATCTTCTTTATTGGATAGTATTAAGCACCATGCAAGAGAAATGGAAAAACAATGCAGGATTACTAATGCCAGGTTGATAGGTCACATGAGGCACGTTTCTGAATCAAAAATAGAAAACTGCCATGGTGGGAGCATCCACTGCATATGCTGACAATAAAGAATCTACAAGGCAAGTTGCAAAGAATCTACTAGGCAAGCTGCAAAGTGGTAAAAGGTAGAAGGAACCGACGAGGATCGGATTTGAACCCATGCATGCAGAGCACAATGGATTAGCAGTCCATCGCCTTAACCACTCGGCCACCTCGTCTACATAAGTCCCTACCTCCAGGTGATAGATTCTGAGAACAGGGTCAAAAAGTTTTTTGCTGCATTTTTATTGAAGGTCACAGATCAGGCACTAGCTGAGGGGACCGTAACTCCAAGTTGGTGAAAAAATGCAAGCTGCAACCACTCCATCAATGCACAACATTTAGTAGAAATTTGAATCATTGCGTAAGAAATTCCCATTTTCTGGCTTTTCTGCTGGACTTCACTTGGCGCTGTGGCTTAGGTGGTTAAAGCGCCTGTCTAGTAAACAGGAGATCCTGAGTTCAAATCTCAGCAGTGCCTTTTTTCCCCCTAAATTTTAAGCTTTTCATACCAAAAAGCAGATGTTCAATCCTATCTGACATCAATATTGTCCATCCCACAGCCCTAAGACAGTCCGAGCAAAGTCAAAAATATGGATGCTGGCTAAACGCCCAAAAGAAAGAAATGTCCTCATCTTCTTTATAGGATAGCATTAAGCACCATGCAAGAGGAATTGGAAAACAAGGCAGGATTTCTAAGGCCTGGTTGATAGGTCACGTAACGCACCCTTCTGGATTGGAAATAGAAAACTCCCATGCCTGCAAAGACAATAAAAAATCTACAAAGCAAGATACCAAGTTGGAAAAGGCATGCAGAGCACAATGGATTAGCCGTCCATCGACTTAACCCCTCGGCCACCTCGTCTTTAAAAGGCAACCACTCCAGGTGAGACATTCTGACAACATGATCAACAAGTCTTTGGCTGCATTTTCATTGAAGGTCACATATTAAGCACTGGCTGAATGGACCGTAACTTAAAAAATGCAAGCTGCAACTGCTCCGTCAATATACAGCATTTTGTAAACATTTTAATCATTGCATAGCAATTCCCATTTTCTGACTTTCTGACTTTTTGGCTTTTTGGCATTGGTTGTCATGGCGCTGTGGCTTAGTTGGTCTTGTAAACAGGAGATCCTGAGTTCGAATCTCAGCAGTGCCTTTCTTTCTTTGCAATTTTGAGCTTTTCATACCAAGAAGTAGACGTTCAATCATATGTGACTTCAAACTTGTCTATCCCACAGTCCTAAGAATGTCCGAGCAAAGTCAAAAATATGTATGCTGGCTGAATGCCCAAAAGAAGGAAATGTCCTCATCTTCTTTATTGGATAGTATTAAGCACCATGCAAGAGAAATGGAAAAACAATGCAGGATTACTAATGCCAGGTTGATAGGTCACATGAGGCACGTTTCTGAATCAAAAATAGAAAACTGCCATGGTGGGAGCATCCACTGCATATGCTGACAATAAAGAATCTACAAGGCAAGTTGCAAAGAATCTACTAGGCAAGCTGCAAAGTGGTAAAAAGTAGAAGAAACCGACGAGGATGGGATTTGAACCCATGCATGCAGAGCACAATGGATTAGCAGTCCATCGCCTTAACCACTCGGCCACCTCATCTACATAAGTCCCTACCTCCAGGTGATAGATTCTGAGAACAGGGTCAAAAAGTTTTTTGCTGCATTTTTATTGAAGGTCACAGATCAGGCACTGGCTGAGGGGACCGTAACTCCAAGTTGGTGAAAAAATGCAAGCTGCAACCACTCCATCAATGCACAACATTTAGTAGAAATTTGAATCATTGCGTAAGAAATTCCCATTTTCTGGCTTTTCTGCTGGACTTCATGTGGTGCTGTGGCTTAGTTGGTTAAAGCGCCTGTCTAGTAAACAGGAGATCCTGAGTTCAAATCTCAGCAGTGCCTTTTTTCCCCCTAAATTTTAAGCTTTTCATACCAAAAAGCAGATGTTCAATCCTATCTGACATCAATATTGACCATCCCACAGCCCTAAGACAGTCCGAGCAAAGTCAAAAATATGGATGCTGGCTAAACGTCCAAAAGAAAGAAATGTCCTCATCTTCTTTATAGGATAGCATTAAGCACCATGCAAGAGGAATTGGAAAACAAGGCAGGATTTCTAAGGCCTGGTTGATAGGTCACGTAACGCACCCTTCTGGATTGGAAATAGAAAACTCCCATGCCTGCAAAGACAATAAAAAATCTTCAAAGCAAGATACCAAGTTGGAAAAGGCATGCAGAGCACAATGGATTAGCCGTCCATCGACTTAACCCCTCGGCCACCTCGTCTTTAAAAGGCAACCACTCCAGGTGAGACATTCTGACAACATGATCAACAAGTCTTTGGCTGCATTTTCATTGAAGGTAACATATTAAGCACTGGCTGAATGGACCGTAACTCAAAAAATGCAAGCTGCAACTGCTCCGTCAATATACAGCATTTTGTATACATTTTACTCATTGCATAGCAATTCCCATTTTCTGACTTTAAGGAAAGGGTTGTCATGGCGCTGTGGCTTAGTTGGTTAAAGCGCCTGTCTTGTAAACAGGAGATCCTGAGTTCGAATCTCAGCAGTGCCTTTCTTTCTTTGCAATTTTGAGCTTTTCATACCAAGAAGTAGACGTTCAATCATATGTGACTTCAAACTTGTCTATCCCACAGTCCTAAGAATGTCCGAGCAAAGTCAAAAATATGTATGCTGGCTGAATGCCCAAAAGAAGGAAATGTCCTCATCTTCTTTATTGGATAGTATTAAGCACCATGCAAGAGAAATGGAAAAACAATGCAGGATTACTAATGCCAGGTTGATAGGTCACATGAGGCACGTTTCTGAATCAAAAATAGAAAACTGCCATGGTGGGAGCATCCACTGCATATGCTGACAATAAAGAATCTACAAGGCAAGTTGCAAAGAATCTACTAGGCAAGCTGCAAAGTGGTAAAAGGTAGAAGGAACCGACGAGGATCGGATTTGAACCCATGCATGCAGAGCACAATGGATTAGCAGTCCATCGCCTTAACCACTCGGCCACCTCGTCTACATAAGTCCCTACCTCCGGGTGATAGATTCTGAGAACAGGGTCAAAAAGTTTTTTGCTGCATTTTTATTGAAGGTCACAGATCAGGCACTAGCTGAGGGGACCGTAACTCCAAGTTGGTGAAAAAATGCAAGCTGCAACCACTCCATCAATGCACAACATTTAGTAGAAATTTGAATCATTGCGTAAGAAATTCCCATTTTCTGGCTTTTCTGCTGGACTTCACTTGGCGCTGTGGCTTAGGTGGTTAAAGCGCCTGTCTAGTAAACAGGAGATCCTGAGTTCAAATCTCAGCAGTGCCTTTTTTCCCCTAAATTTTAAGCTTTTCATACCAAAAAGCAGATGTTCAATCCTATCTGACATCAATATTGTCCATCCCACAGCCCTAAGACAGTCCGAGCAAAGTCAAAAATATGGATGCTGGCTAAACGCCCAAAAGAAAGAAATGTCCTCATCTTCTTTATAGGATAGCATTAAGCACCATGCAAGAGGAATTGGAAAACAAGGCAGGATTTCTAAGGCCTGGTTGATAGGTCACGTAACGCACCCTTCTGGATTAGAAATAGAAAACTCCCATGCCTGCAAAGACAATAAAAAATCTACAAAGCAAGATACCAAGTTGGAAAAGGCATGCAGAGCACAATTGGCTGCATTTTCATTGAAGGTCACATATTAAGCACTGGCTGAATGGACCGTAACTCAAAAAATGCAAGCTGCAACTGCTCCGTCAATATACAGCATTTTGTATACATTTTAATCATTGCATAGCAATTCCCATTTTCTGACTTTAAGGCAAGGGTTGTCATGGCGCTGTGGCTTAGTTGGTTAAACCGCTTGTCTTGTAAACAGGAGATCCTGAGTTCGAATCTCATCAGTGCCTTTCTTTCTTTGCAATTTTGAGCTTTTCATACCAAGAAGTAGACGTTCAATCATATGTGACTTCAAACTTGTCTATCCCACAGTCCTAAGAATGTCCGAGCAAAGTCAAAAATATGTATGCTGGCTGAATGCCCAAAAGAAGGAAATGTCCTCATCTTCTTTATTGGATAGTATTAAGCACCATGCAAGAGAAATGGAAAAACAATGCAGGATTACTAATGCCAGGTTGATAGGTCACATGAGGCACGTTTCTGAACCAAAAATAGAAAACTGCCATGGTGGGAGCATCCACTGCATATGCTGACAATAAAGAATCTACAAGGCAAGTTGCAAAGAATCTACTAGGCAAGCTGCAAAGTGGTAAAAAGTAGAAGAAACCGACGAGGATGGGATTTGAACCCATGCATGCAGAGCACAATGGATTAGCAGTCCATCGCCTTAACCACTCGGCCACCTCGTCTACATAAGGCCCTAACTCCAGGTGATAGATTCTGAGAACAGGGTCAAAAAGTTTTTTGCTGCATTTTTATTGAAGGTCACAGATCAGGCACTGGCTGAGGGGACCGTAACTCCAAGTTGGTGAAAAAATGCAAGCTGCAACCACTCCATCAATGCATAACATTTAGTAGAAATTTGAATCATTGAGTAAGAAATTCCCATTTTCTGGCTTTTCTGCTGGACTTCATGTGGTGCTGTGGCTTAGTTGGTTAAAGCGTCTGTCTAGTAAACAGGAGATCCTGAGTTCAAATCTCAGCAGTGCCTTTTTTCCCCTAAATTTTAAGCTTTTCATACCAAAAAGCAGATGTTCAATCCTATCTGACATCAATATTGACCATCCCACAGCCCTAAGACAGTCCGAGCAAAGTCAAAAATATGGATGCTGGCTAAACGTCCAAAAGAAAGAAATGTCCTCATCTTCTTTATAGGATAGCATTAAGCACCATGCAAGAGGAATTGGAAAACAAGGCAGGATTTCTTAGGCCTGGTTGATAGGTCACGTAACGCACCCTTCTTGATTGGAAATAGAAAACTCCCATGCCTGCAAAGACAATAAAAAATCTTCAAAGCAAGATACCAAGTTGGAAAAGGCATGCAGAGCACAATGGATTAGCCGTCCATCGACTTAACCCCTCGGCCACCTCGTCTTTAAAAGGCAACCACTCCAGGTGAGACATTCTGACAACATGATCAACAAGTCTTTGGCTGCATTTTCATTGAAGGTAACATATTAAGCACTGGCTGAATGGACCGTAACTCAAAAAATGCAAGCTGCAACTGCTCCGTCAATATACAGCATTTTGTATACATTTTAATCATTGCATAGCAATTCCCATTTTCTGACTTTAAGGAAAGGGTTGTCATGGCGCTGTGGCTTAGTTGGTTAAAGCGCCTGTCTTGTAAACAGGAGATCCTGAGTTCGAATCTCAGCAGTGCCTTTCTTTGCAATTTTGAGCTTTTCATACCAAGAAGTAGACGTTCAATCATATGTGACTTCAAACTTGTCTATCCCACAGTCCTAAGAATGTCCGAGCAAAGTCAAAAATATGTATGCTGGCTGAATGCCCAAAAGAAGGAAATGTCCTCATCTTCTTTATTGGATAGTATTAAGCACCATGCAAGAGAAATGGAAAAACAATGCAGGATTACTAATGCCAGGTTGATAGGTCACATGAGGCACGTTTCTGAATCAAAAATAGAAAACTGCCATGGTGGGAGCATCCACTGCATATGCTGACAATAAAGAATCTACAAGGCAAGTTGCAAAGAATCTACTAGGCAAGCTGCAAAGTGGTAAAAGGTAGAAGGAACCGACGAGGATCGGATTTGAACCCATGCATGCAGAGCACAATGGATTAGCAGTCCATCGCCTTAACCACTCGGCCACCTCGTCTACATAAGTCCCTACCTCCAGGTGATAGATTCTGAGAACAGGGTCAAAAAGTTTTTTGCTGCATTTTTATTGAAGGTCACAGATCAGGCACTAGCTGAGGGGACCGTAACTCCAAGTTGGTGAAAAAATGCAAGCTGCAACCACTCCATCAATGCACAACATTTAGTAGAAATTTGAATCATTGCGTAAGAAATTCCCATTTTCTGGCTTTTCTGCTGGACTTCACTTGGCGCTGTGGCTTAGGTGGTTAAAGCGCCTGTCTAGTAAACAGGAGATCCTGAGTTCAAATCTCAGCAGTGCCTTTTTTCCCCTAAATTTTAAGCTTTTCAAACCAAAAAGCAGATGTTCAATCCTATCTGACATCAATATTGTCCATCCCACAGCCCTAAGACAGTCCGAGCAAAGTCAAAAATATGGATGCTGGCTAAACGCCCAAAAGAAAGAAATGTCCTCATCTTCTTTATAGGATAGCATTAAGCACCATGCAAGAGGAATTGGAAAACAAGGCAGGATTTCTAAGGCCTGGTTGATAGGTCACGTAACGCACCCTTCTGGATTGGAAATAGAAAACTCCCATGCCTGCAAAGACAATAAAAAATCTACAAAGCAAGATACCAAGTTGGAAAAGGCATGCAGAGCACAATGGATTAGCCGTCCATCGACTTAACCCCTCGGCCACCTCGTCTTTAAAAGGCAACCACTCCAGGTGAGACATTCTGACAACATGATCAACAAGTCTTTGGCTGCATTTTCATTGAAGGTCACATATTAAGCACTGGCTGAATGGACCGTAACTCAAAAAATGCAAGCTGCAACTGCTCCGTCAATATACAGCATTTTGTAGACATTTTAATCATTGCATAGCAATTCCCATTTTCTGACTTTCTGACTTTTTGGCTTTTTGGCTTTTTGGCTTTTTGGCATTGGTTGTCATGGCGCTGTGGCTTAGTTGGTTAAAGCGTCTGTCTTGTAAACAGGAGATCCTGAGTTCGAATCTCAGCAGTGCCTTTCTTTCTTTGCAATTTTGAGCTTTTCATACCAAGAAGTAGACGTTCAATCATATGTGACTTCAAACTTGTCTATCCCACAGTCCTAAGAATGTCCGAGCAAAGTCAAAAATATGTATGCTGGCTGAATGCCCAAAAGAAGGAAATGTCCTCATCTTCTTTATTGGATAGTATTAAGCACCATGCAAGAGAAATGGAAAAACAATGCAGGATTACTAATGCCAGGTTGATAGGTCACATGAGGCACGTTTCTGAATCAAAAATAGAAAACTGCCATGGTGGGAGCATCCACTGCATATGCTGACAATAAAGAATCTACAAGGCAAGTTGCAAAGAATCTACTAGGCAAGCTGCAAAGTGGTAAAAAGTAGAAGAAACCGACGAGGATGGGATTTGAACCCATGCATGCAGAGCACAATGGATTAGCAGTCCATCGCCTTAACCACTCGGCCACCTCGTCTACATAAGTCCCAACCTCCAGGTGATAGATTCTGAGAACAGGGTCAAAAAGTTTTTTGCTGCATTTTTATTGAAGGTCACAGATCAGGCACTAGCTGAGGGGACCGTAACTCCAAGTTGGTGAAAAAATGCAAGCTGCAACCACTCCATCAATGCACAACATTTAGTAGAAATTTGAATCATTGCGTAAGAAATTCCCATTTTCTGGCTTTTCTGCTGGACTTCACTTGGCGCTGTGGCTTAGGTGGTTAAAGCGCCTGTCTAGTAAACAGGAGATCCTGAGTTCAAATCTCAGCAGTGCCTTTTTTTCCCCTAAATTTTAAGCTTTTCATACCAAACAGCAGATGTTCAATCCTATCTGACATCAATATTGTCCATCCCACAGCCCTAAGACAGTCCGAGCAAAGTCAAAAATATGGATGCTGGCTAAACGCCCAAAAGAAAGAAATGTCCTCATCTTCTTTATAGGATAGCATTAAGCACCATGCAAGAGGAATTGGAAAACAAGGCAGGATTTCTAAGGCCTGGTTGATAGGTCACGTAACGCACCCTTCTGGATTGGAAATAGAAAACTCCCATGCCTGCAAAGACAATAAAAAATCTACAAAGCAAGATACCAAGTTGGAAAAGGCATGCAGAGCACAATGGATTAGCCGTCCATCGACTTAACCCCTCGGCCACCTCGTCTTTAAAAGGCAACCACTCCAGGTGAGACATTCTGACAACATGATCAACAAGTCTTTGGCTGCATTTTCATTGAAGGTCACATATTAAGCACTGGCTGAATGGACCGTAACTTAAAAAATGCAAGCTGCAACTGCTCCGTCAATATACAGCATTTTGTAGACATTTTAATCATTGCATAGCAATTCCCATTTTCTGACTTTCTGACTTTTTGGCTTTTTGGCATTGGTTGTCATGGCGCTGTGGCTTAGTTGGTCTTGTAAACAGGAGATCCTGAGTTCGAATCTCAGCAGTGCCTTTCTTTCTTTGCAATTTTGAGCTTTTCATACCAAGAAGTAGACGTTCAATCATATGTGACTTCAAACTTGTCTATCCCACAGTCCTAAGAATGTCCGAGCAAAGTCAAAAATATGTATGCTGGCTGAATGCCCAAAAGAAGGAAATGTCCTCATCTTCTTTATTGGATAGTATTAAGCACCATGCAAGAGAAATGGAAAAACAATGCAGGATTACTAATGCCAGGTTGATAGGTCACATGAGGCACGTTTCTGAATCAAAAATAGAAAACTGCCATGGTGGGAGCATCCACTGCATATGCTGACAATAAAGAATCTACAAGGCAAGTTGCAAAGAATCTACTAGGCAAGCTGCAAAGTGGTAAAAAGTAGAAGAAACCGACGAGGATGGGATTTGAACCCATGCATGCAGAGCACAATGGATTAGCAGTCCATCGCCTTAACCACTCGGCCACCTCATCTACATAAGTCCCTACCTCCAGGTGATAGATTCTGAGAACAGGGTCAAAAAGTTTTTTGCTGCATTTTTATTGAAGGTCACAGATCAGGCACTGGCTGAGGGGACCGTAACTCCAAGTTGGTGAAAAAATGCAAGCTGCAACCACTCCATCAATGCACAACATTTAGTAGAAATTTGAATCATTGCGTAAGAAATTCCCATTTTCTGGCTTTTCTGCTGGACTTCATGTGGTGCTGTGGCTTAGTTGGTTAAAGCGCCTGTCTAGTAAACAGGCGATCCTGAGTTCAAATCTCAGCAGTGCCTTTTTTCCCCCTAAATTTTAAGCTTTTCATACCAAAAAGCAGATGTTCAATCCTATCTGACATCAATATTGACCATCCCACAGCCCTAAGACAGTCCGAGCAAAGTCAAAAATATGGATGCTGGCTAAACGTCCAAAAGAAAGAAATGTCCTCATCTTCTTTATAGGATAGCATTAAGCACCATGCAAGAGGAATTGGAAAACAAGGCAGGATTTCTAAGGCCTGGTTGATAGGTCACGTAACGCACCCTTCTGGATTGGAAATAGAAAACTCCCATGCCTGCAAAGACAATAAAAAATCTTCAAAGCAAGATACCAAGTTGGAAAAGGCATGCAGAGCACAATTGGCTGCATTTTCATTGAAGGTCACATATTAAGCACTGGCTGAATGGACCGTAACTCAAAAAATGCAAGCTGCAACTGCTCCGTCAATATACAGCATTTTGTATACATTTTAATCATTGCATAGCAATTCCCATTTTCTGACTTTAAGGCAAGGGTTGTCATGGCGCTGTGGCTTAGTTGGTTAAACCGCTTGTCTTGTAAACAGGAGATCCTGAGTTCGAATCTCATCAGTGCCTTTCTTTCTTTGCAATTTTGAGCTTTTCATACCAAGAAGTAGACGTTCAATCATATGTGACTTCAAACTTGTCTATCCCACAGTCCTAAGAATGTCCGAGCAAAGTCAAAAATATGTATGCTGGCTGAATGCCCAAAAGAAGGAAATGTCCTCATCTTCTTTATTGGATAGTATTAAGCACCATGCAAGAGAAATGGAAAAACAATGCAGGATTACTAATGCCAGGTTGATAGGTCACATGAGGCACGTTTCTGAACCAAAAATAGAAAACTGCCATGGTGGGAGCATCCACTGCATATGCTGACAATAAAGAATCTACAAGGCAAGTTGCAAAGAATCTACTAGGCAAGCTGCAAAGTGGTAAAAAGTAGAAGAAACCGACGAGGATGGGATTTGAACCCATGCATGCAGAGCACAATGGATTAGCAGTCCATCGCCTTAACCACTCGGCCACCTCGTCTACATAAGGCCCTAACTCCAGGTGATAGATTCTGAGAACAGGGTCAAAAAGTTTTTTGCTGCATTTTTATTGAAGGTCACAGATCAGGCACTGGCTGAGGGGACCGTAACTCCAAGTTGGTGAAAAAATGCAAGCTGCAACCACTCCATCAATGCATAACATTTAGTAGAAATTTGAATCATTGAGTAAGAAATTCCCATTTTCTGGCTTTTCTGCTGGACTTCATGTGGTGCTGTGGCTTAGTTGGTTAAAGCGTCTGTCTAGTAAACAGGAGATCCTGAGTTCAAATCTCAGCAGTGCCTTTTTTCCCCTAAATTTTAAGCTTTTCATACCAAAAAGCAGATGTTCAATCCTATCTGACATCAATATTGACCATCCCACAGCCCTAAGACAGTCCGAGCAAAGTCAAAAATATGGATGCTGGCTAAACGTCCAAAAGAAAGAAATGTCCTCATCTTCTTTATAGGATAGCATTAAGCACCATGCAAGAGGAATTGGAAAACAAGGCAGGATTTCTTAGGCCTGGTTGATAGGTCACGTAACGCACCCTTCTTGATTGGAAATAGAAAACTCCCATGCCTGCAAAGACAATAAAAAATCTTCAAAGCAAGATACCAAGTTGGAAAAGGCATGCAGAGCACAATGGATTAGCCGTCCATCGACTTAACCCCTCGGCCACCTCGTCTTTAAAAGGCAACCACTCCAGGTGAGACATTCTGACAACATGATCAACAAGTCTTTGGCTGCATTTTCATTGAAGGTAACATATTAAGCACTGGCTGAATGGACCGTAACTCAAAAAATGCAAGCTGCAACTGCTCCGTCAATATACAGCATTTTGTATACATTTTAATCATTGCATAGCAATTCCCATTTTCTGACTTTAAGGAAAGGGTTGTCATGGCGCTGTGGCTTAGTTGGTTAAAGCGCCTGTCTTGTAAACAGGAGATCCTGAGTTCGAATCTCAGCAGTGCCTTTCTTTCTTTGCAATTTTGAGCTTTTCATACCAAGAAGTAGACGTTCAATCATATGTGACTTCAAACTTGTCTATCCCACAGTCCTAAGAATGTCCGAGCAAAGTCAAAAATATGTATGCTGGCTGAATGCCCAAAAGAAGGAAATGTCCTCATCTTCTTTATTGGATAGTATTAAGCACCATGCAAGAGAAATGGAAAAACAATGCAGGATTACTAATGCCAGGTTGATAGGTCACATGAGGCACGTTTCTGAATCAAAAATAGAAAACTGCCATGGTGGGAGCATCCACTGCATATGCTGACAATAAAGAATCTACAAGGCAAGTTGCAAAGAATCTACTAGGCAAGCTGCAAAGTGGTAAAAGGTAGAAGGAACCGACGAGGATCGGATTTGAACCCATGCATGCAGAGCACAATGGATTAGCAGTCCATCGCCTTAACCACTCGGCCACCTCGTCTACATAAGTCCCTACCTCCAGGTGATAGATTCTGAGAACAGGGTCAAAAAGTTTTTTGCTGCATTTTTATTGAAGGTCACAGATCAGGCACTAGCTGAGGGGACCGTAACTCCAAGTTGGTGAAAAAATGCAAGCTGCAACCACTCCATCAATGCACAACATTTAGTAGAAATTTGAATCATTGCGTAAGAAATTCCCATTTTCTGGCTTTTCTGCTGGACTTCACTTGGCGCTGTGGCTTAGGTGGTTAAAGCGCCTGTCTAGTAAACAGGAGATCCTGAGTTCAAATCTCAGCAGTGCCTTTTTTCCCCTAAATTTTAAGCTTTTCATACCAAAAAGCAGATGTTCAATCCTATCTGACATCAATATTGTCCATCCCACAGCCCTAAGACAGTCCGAGCAAAGTCAAAAATATGTATGCTGGCTGAACGCCCAAAAGAAGGAAATGTCCTCATCTTCTTTATTGGATAGTATTAAGCACCATGCAAGAGAAATGGAAAAACAATGCAGGATTACTAATGCCAGGTTGATAGGTCACATGAGGCACGTTTCTGAATCAAAAATAGAAAACTGCCATGGTGGGAGCATCCACTGCATATCCTGACAATAAAGAATCTACAAGGCAAGTTGCAAAGAATCTACTAGGCAAGCTGCAAAGTGGTAAAAGGTAGAAGGAACCGACGAGGATCGGATTTGAACCCATGCATGCAGAGCACAATGGATTAGCAGTCCATCGCCTTAACCACTCGGCCACCTCGTCTACATAAGTCCCTACCTCCAGGTGATAGATTCTGAGAACAGGGTCAAAAAGTTTTTTGCTGCATTTTTATTGAAGGTCACAGATCAGGCACTAGCTGAGGGGACCGTAACTCCAAGTTGGTGAAAAAATGCAAGCTGCAACCACTCCATCAATGCACAACATTTAGTAGAAATTTGAATCATTGCGTAAGAAATTCCCATTTTCTGGCTTTTCTGCTGGACTTTACTTGGCGCTGTGGCTTAGGTGGTTAAAGCGCCTGTCTAGTAAACAGGAGATCCTGAGTTCAAATCTCAGCAGTGCCTTTTTTCCCCTAAATTTTAAGCTTTTCAAACCAAAAAGCAGATGTTCAATCCTATCTGACATCAATATTGTCCATCCCACAGCCCTAAGACAGTCCGAGCAAAGTCAAAAATATGGATGCTGGCTAAACGCCCAAAAGAAAGAAATGTCCTCATCTTCTTTATAGGATAGCATTAAGCACCATGCAAGAGGAATTGGAAAACAAGGCAGGATTTCTAAGGCCTGGTTGATAGGTCACGTAACGCACCCTTCTGGATTGGAAATAGAAAACTCCCATGCCTGCAAAGACAATAAAAAATCTACAAAGCAAGATACCAAGTTGGAAAAGGCATGCAGAGCACAATTGGCTGCATTTTCATTGAAGGTCACATATTAAGCACTGGCTGAATGGACCGTAACTCAAAAAATGCAAGCTGCAACTGCTCCGTCAATATACAGCATTTTGTATACATTTTTATCATTGCATAGCAATTCCCATTTTCTGACTTTAAGGCAAGGGTTGACATGGCGCTGTGGCTTAGTTGGTTAAACCGCCTGTCTTGTAAACAGGAGATCCTGAGTTCGAATCTCAGCAGTGCCTTTCTTTCTTTGCAATTTTGAGCTTTTCATACCAAGATGTAGACGTTCAATCATATGTGACTTCAAACTTGTCTATCCCACAGTCCTAAGAATGTCCGAGCAAAGTCAAAAATATGTATGCTGGCTGAATGCCCAAAAGAAGGAAATGTCCTCATCTTCTTTATTGGATAGTATTAAGCACCATGCAAGAGAAATGGAAAAACAATGCAGGATTACTAATGCCAGGTTGATAGGTCACATGAGGCACGTTTCTGAACCAAAAATAGAAAACTGCCATGGTGGGAGCATCCACTGCATATGCTGACAATAAAGAATCTACAAGGCAAGTTGCAAAGAATCTACTAGGCAAGCTGCAAAGTGGTAAAAAGTAGAAGAAACCGACGAGGATGGGATTTGAACCCATGCATGCAGAGCACAATGGATTAGCAGTCCATCGCCTTAACCACTCGGCCACCTCATCTACATAAGTCCCTACCTCCAGGTGATAGATTCTGAGAACAGGGTCAAAAAGTTTTTTGCTGCATTTTTATTGAAGGTCACAGATCAGGCACTGGCTGAGGGGACCGTAACTCCAAGTTGGTGAAAAAATGCAAGCTGCAACCACTCCATCAATGCACAACATTTAGTAGAAATTTGAATCATTGCGTAAGAAATTCCCATTTTCTGGCTTTTCTGCTGGACTTCATGTGGTGCTGTGGCTTAGTTGGTTAAAGCGCCTGTCTAGTAAACAGGAGATCCTGAGTTCAAATCTCAGCAGTGCCTTTTTTCCCCCTAAATTTTAAGCTTTTCATACCAAAAAGCAGATGTTCAATCCTATCTGACATCAATATTGACCATCCCACAGCCCTAAGACAGTCCGAGCAAAGTCAAAAATATGGATGCTGGCTAAACGTCCAAAAGAAAGAAATGTCCTCATCTTCTTTATAGGAGAGCATTAAGCACCATGCAAGAGGAATTGGAAAACAAGGCAGGATTTCTAAGGCCTGGTTGATAGGTCACGTAACGCACCCTTCTGGATTGGAAATAGAAAACTCCCATGCCTGCAAAGACAATAAAAAATCTTCAAAGCAAGATACCAAGTTGGAAAAGGCATGCAGAGCACAATGGATTAGCCGTCCATCGACTTAACCCCTCGGCCACCTCGTCTTTAAAAGGCAACCACTCCAGGTGAGACATTCTGACAACATGATCAACAAGTCTTTGGCTGCATTTTCATTGAAGGTAACATATTAAGCACTGGCTGAATGGACCGTAACTCAAAAAATGCAAGCTGCAACTGCTCCGTCAATATACAGCATTTTGTATACATTTTACTCATTGCATAGCAATTCCCATTTTCTGACTTTAAGGAAAGGGTTGTCATGGCGCTGTGGCTTAGTTGGTTAAAGCGCCTGTCTTGTAAACAGGAGATCCTGAGTTCGAATCTCAGCAGTGCCTTTCTTTCTTTGCAATTTTGAGCTTTTCATACCAAGAAGTAGACGTTCAATCATATGTGACTTCAAACTTGTCTATCCCACAGTCCTAAGAATGTCCGAGCAAAGTCAAAAATATGTATGCTGGCTGAATGCCCAAAAGAAGGAAATGTCCTCATCTTCTTTATTGGATAGTATTAAGCACCATGCAAGAGAAATGGAAAAACAATGCAGGATTACTAATGCCAGGTTGATAGGTCACATGAGGCACGTTTCTGAATCAAAAATAGAAAACTGCCATGGTGGGAGCATCCACTGCATATGCTGACAATAAAGAATCTACAAGGCAAGTTGCAAAGAATCTACTAGGCAAGCTGCAAAGTGGTAAAAGGTAGAAGGAACCGACGAGGATGGGATTTGAACCCATGCATGCAGAGCACAATGGATTAGCAGTCCATCGCCTTAACCACTCGGCCACCTCGTCTACATAAGTCCCTACCTCCAGGTGATAGATTCTGAGAACAGGGTCAAAAAGTTTTTTGCTGCATTTTTATTGAAGGTCACAGATCAGGCACTAGCTGAGGGGACCGTAACTCCAAGTTGGTGAAAAAATGCAAGCTGCAACCACTCCATCAATGCACAACATTTAGTAGAAATTTGAATCATTGCGTAAGAAATTCCCATTTTCTGGCTTTTCAGCTGGACTTCATGTGGTGCTGTGGCTTAGTTGGTTAAAGCGCCTGTCTAGTAAACAGGAGATCCTGAGTTCAAATCTCAGCAGTGCCTTTTTTCCCCCTAAATTTTAAGCTTTTCATACCAAAAAGCAGATGTTCAATCCTATCTGACATCAATATTGACCATCCCACAGCCCTAAGACAGTCCGAGCAAAGTCAAAAATATGGATGCTGGCTAAACGTCCAAAAGAAAGAAATGTCCTCATCTTCTTTATAGGAGAGCATTAAGCACCATGCAAGAGGAATTGGAAAACAAGGCAGGATTTCTAAGGCCTGGTTGATAGGTCACGTAACGCACCCTTCTGGATTGGAAATAGAAAACTCCCATGCCTGCAAAGACAATAAAAAATCTTCAAAGCAAGATACCAAGTTGGAAAAGGCATGCAGAGCACAATGGATTAGCCGTCCATCGACTTAACCCCTCGGCCACCTCGTCTTTAAAAGGCAACCACTCCAGGTGAGACATTCTGACAACATGATCAACAAGTCTTTGGCTGCATTTTCATTGAAGGTAACATATTAAGCACTGGCTGAATGGACCGTAACTCAAAAAATGCAAGCTGCAACTGCTCCGTCAATATACAGCATTTTGTATACATTTTACTCATTGCATAGCAATTCCCATTTTCTGACTTTAAGGAAAGGGTTGTCATGGCGCTGTGGCTTAGTTGGTTAAAGCGCCTGTCTTGTAAACAGGAGATCCTGAGTTCGAATCTCAGCAGTGCCTTTCTTTCTTTGCAATTTTGAGCTTTTCATACCAAGAAGTAGACGTTCAATCATATGTGACTTCAAACTTGTCTATCCCACAGTCCTAAGAATGTCCGAGCAAAGTCAAAAATATGTATGCTGGCTGAATGCCCAAAAGAAGGAAATGTCCTCATCTTCTTTATTGGATAGTATTAAGCACCATGCAAGAGAAATGGAAAAACAATGCAGGATTACTAATGCCAGGTTGATAGGTCACATGAGGCACGTTTCTGAATCAAAAATAGAAAACTGCCATGGTGGGAGCATCCACTGCATATGCTGACAATAAAGAATCTACAAGGCAAGTTGCAAAGAATCTACTAGGCAAGCTGCAAAGTGGTAAAAGGTAGAAGGAACCGACGAGGATGGGATTTGAACCAATGCATGCAGAGCACAATGGATTAGCAGTCCATCGCCTTAACCACTCGGCCACCTCGTCTACATAAGTCCCTACCTCCAGGTGATAGATTCTGAGAACAGGGTCAAAAAGTTTTTTGCTGCATTTTTATTGAAGGTCACAGATCAGGCACTAGCTGAGGGGACCGTAACTCCAAGTTGGTGAAAAAATGCAAGCTGCAACCACTCCATCAATGCACAACATTTAGTAGAAATTTGAATCATTGCGTAAGAAATTCCCATTTTCTGGCTTTTCTGCTGGACTTCACTTGGCGCTGTGGCTTAGGTGGTTAAAGCGCCTGTCTAGTAAACAGGAGATCCTGAGTTCAAATCTCAGCAGTGCCTTTTTTTTTCCCCTAAATTTTAAGCTTTTCATACCAAAAAGCAGATGTTCAATCCTATCTGACATCAATATTGTCCATCCCACAGCCCTAAGACAGTCCGAGCAAAGTCAAAAATATGGATGCTGGCTAAACGCCCAAAAGAAAGAAATGTCCTCATCTTCTTTATAGGATAGCATTAAGCACCATGCAAGAGGAATTGGAAAACAAGGCAGGATTTCTAAGGCCTGGTTGATAGGTCACGTAACGCACCCTTCTGGATTGGAAATAGAAAACTCCCATGCCTGCAAAGACAATAAAAAATCTACAAAGCAAGATACCAAGTTGGAAAAGGCATGCAGAGCACAATGGATTAGCCGTCCATCGACTTAACCCCTCGGCCACCTCGTCTTTAAAAGGCAACCACTCCAGGTGAGACATTCTGACAACATGATCAACAAGTCTTTGGCTGCATTTTCATTGAAGGTCACATATTAAGCACTGGCTGAATGGACCGTAACTCAAAAAATGCAAGCTGCAACTGCTCCGTCAATATACAGCATTTTGTAGACATTTTAATCATTGCATAGCAATTCCCATTTTCTGACTTTCTGACTTTTTGGCTTTTTGGCATTGGTTGTCATGGCGCTGTGGCTTAGTTGGTCTTGTAAACAGGAGATCCTGAGTTCGAATCTCAGCAGTGCCTTTCTTTCTTTGCAATTTTGAGCTTTTCATACCAAGAAGTAGACGTTCAATCATATGTGACTTCAAACTTGTCTATCCCACAGTCCTAAGAATGTCCGAGCAAAGTCAAAAATATGTATGCTGGCTGAATGCCCAAAAGAAGGAAATGTCCTCATCTTCTTTATTGGATAGTATTAAGCACCATGCAAGAGAAATGGAAAAACAATGCAGGATTACTAATGCCAGGTTGATAGGTCACATGAGGCACGTTTCTGAATCAAAAATAGAAAACTGCCATGGTGGGAGCATCCACTGCATATGCTGACAATAAAGAATCTACAAGGCAAGTTGCAAAGAATCTACTAGGCAAGCTGCAAAGTGGTAAAAAGTAGAAGAAACCGACGAGGATGGGATTTGAACCCATGCATGCAGAGCACAATGGATTAGCAGTCCATCACCTTAACCACTCGGCCACCTCATCTACATAAGTCCCTACCTCCAGGTGATAGATTCTGAGAACAGGGTCAAAAAGTTTTTTGCTGCATTTTTATTGAAGGTCACAGATCAGGCACTGGCTGAGGGGACCGTAACTCCAAGTTGGTGAAAAAATGCAAGCTGCAACCACTCCATCAATGCACAACATTTAGTAGAAATTTGAATCATTGCGTAAGAAATTCCCATTTTCTGGCTTTTCTGCTGGACTTCATGTGGTGCTGTGGCTTAGTTGGTTAAAGCGCCTGTCTAGTAAACAGGCGATCCTGAGTTCAAATCTCAGCAGTGCCTTTTTTCCCCCTAAATTTTAAGCTTTTCATACCAAAAAGCAGATGTTCAATCCTATCTGACATCAATATTGACCATCCCACAGCCCTAAGACAGTCCGAGCAAAGTCAAAAATATGGATGCTGGCTAAACGTCCAAAAGAAAGAAATGTCCTCATCTTCTTTATAGGATAGCATTAAGCACCATGCAAGAGGAATTGGAAAACAAGGCAGGATTTCTAAGGCCTGGTTGATAGGTCACGTAACGCACCCTTCTGGATTGGAAATAGAAAACTCCCATGCCTGCAAAGACAATAAAAAATCTTCAAAGCAAGATACCAAGTTGGAAAAGGCATGCAGAGCACAATGGATTAGCCGTCCATCGACTTAACCCCTCGGCCACCTCGTCTTTAAAAGGCAACCACTCCAGGTGAGACATTCTGACAACATGATCAACAAGTCTTTGGCTGCATTTTCATTGAAGGTAACATATTAAGCACTGGCTGAATGGACCGTAACTCAAAAAATGCAAGCTGCAACTGCTCCGTCAATATACAGCATTTTGTATACATTTTACTCATTGCATAGCAATTCCCATTTTCTGACTTTAAGGAAAGGGTTGTCATGGCGCTGTGGCTTAGTTGGTTAAAGCGCCTGTCTTGTAAACAGGAGATCCTGAGTTCGAATCTCAGCAGTGCCTTTCTTTCTTTGCAATTTTGAGCTTTTCATACCAAGAAGTAGACGTTCAATCATATGTGACTTCAAACTTGTCTATCCCACAGTCCTAAGAATGTCCGAGCAAAGTCAAAAATATGTATGCTGGCTGAATGCCCAAAAGAAGGAAATGTCCTCATCTTCTTTATTGGATAGTATTAAGCACCATGCAAGAGAAATGGAAAAACAATGCAGGATTACTAATGCCAGGTTGATAGGTCACATGAGGCACACTTCTGAATCAAAAATAGAAAACTGCCATGGTGGGAGCATCCACTGCATATGCTGACAATGAAGAATCTACAAGGCAAGTTGCAAAGAATCTACTAGGCAAGCTGCAAAGTGGTAAAAGGTAGAAGGAACCGACGAGGATGGGATTTGAACCCATGCATGCAGAGCACAATGGATTAGCAGTCCATCGCCTTAACCACTCGGCCACCTCGTCTACATAAGTCCCTACCTCCAGGTGATAGATTCTGAGAACAGGGTCAAAAAGTTTTTTGCTGCATTTTTATTGAAGGTCACAGATCAGGCACTAGCTGAGGGGACCGTAACTCCAAGTTGGTGAAAAAATGCAAGCTGCAACCACTCCATCAATGCACAACATTTAGTAGAAATTTGAATCATTGCGTAAGAAATTCCCATTTTCTGGCTTTTCTGCTGGACTTCACTTGGCGCTGTGGCTTAGGTGGTTAAAGCGCCTGTCTAGTAAACAGGAGATCCTGAGTTCAAATCTCAGCAGTGCCTTTTTTTCCCCTAAATTTTAAGCTTTTCATACCAAAAAGCAGATGTTCAATCCTATCTGACATCAATATTGTCCATCCCACAGCCCTAAGACAGTCCGAGCAAAGTCAAAAATATGGATGCTGGCTAAACGCCCAAAAGAAAGAAATGTCCTCATCTTCTTTATAGGATAGCATTAAGCACCATGCAAGAGGAATTGGAAAACAAGGCAGGATTTCTAAGGCCTGGTTGATAGGTCACGTAACGCACCCTTCTGGATTGGAAATAGAAAACTCCCATGCCTGCAAAGACAATAAAAAATCTACAAAGCAAGATACCAAGTTGGAAAAGGCATGCAGAGCACAATTGGCTGCATTTTCATTGAAGGTCACATATTAAGCACTGGCTGAATGGACCGTAACTCAAAAAATGCAAGCTGCAACTGCTCCGTCAATATACAGCATTTTGTATACATTTTAATCATTGCATAGCAATTCCCATTTTCTGACTTTAAGGCAAGGGTTGTCATGGCGCTGTGGCTTAGTTGGTTAAACCGCTTGTCTTGTAAACAGGAGATCCTGAGTTCGAATCTCATCAGTGCCTTTCTTTCTTTGCAATTTTGAGCTTTTCATACCAAGAAGTAGACGTTCAATCATATGTGACTTCAAACTTGTCTATCCCACAGTCCTAAGAATGTCCGAGCAAAGTCAAAAATATGTATGCTGGCTGAATGCCCAAAAGAAGGAAATGTCCTCATCTTCTTTATTGGATAGTATTAAGCACCATGCAAGAGAAATGGAAAAACAATGCAGGATTACTAATGCCAGGTTGATAGGTCACATGAGGCACGTTTCTGAACCAAAAATAGAAAACTGCCATGGTGGGAGCATCCACTGCATATGCTGACAATAAAGAATCTACAAGGCAAGTTGCAAAGAATCTACTAGGCAAGCTGCAAAGTGGTAAAAAGTAGAAGAAACCGACGAGGATGGGATTTGAACCCATGCATGCAGAGCACAATGGATTAGCAGTCCATCGCCTTAACCACTCGGCCACCTCGTCTACATAAGGCCCTAACTCCAGGTGATAGATTCTGAGAACAGGGTCAAAAAGTTTTTTGCTGCATTTTTATTGAAGGTCACAGATCAGGCACTGGCTGAGGGGACCGTAACTCCAAGTTGGTGAAAAAATGCAAGCTGCAACCACTCCATCAATGCATAACATTTAGTAGAAATTTGAATCATTGAGTAAGAAATTCCCATTTTCTGGCTTTTCTGCTGGACTTCATGTGGTGCTGTGGCTTAGTTGGTTAAAGCGTCTGTCTAGTAAACAGGAGATCCTGAGTTCAAATCTCAGCAGTGCCTTTTTTCCCCTAAATTTTAAGCTTTTCATACCAAAAAGCAGATGTTCAATCCTATCTGACATCAATATTGACCATCCCACAGCCCTAAGACAGTCCGAGCAAAGTCAAAAATATGGATGCTGGCTAAACGTCCAAAAGAAAGAAATGTCCTCATCTTCTTTATAGGATAGCATTAAGCACCATGCAAGAGGAATTGGAAAACAAGGCAGGATTTCTTAGGCCTGGTTGATAGGTCACGTAACGCACCCTTCTTGATTGGAAATAGAAAACTCCCATGCCTGCAAAGACAATAAAAAATCTTCAAAGCAAGATACCAAGTTGGAAAAGGCATGCAGAGCACAATGGATTAGCCGTCCATCGACTTAACCCCTCGGCCACCTCGTCTTTAAAAGGCAACCACTCCAGGTGAGACATTCTGACAACATGATCAACAAGTCTTTGGCTGCATTTTCATTGAAGGTAACATATTAAGCACTGGCTGAATGGACCGTAACTCAAAAAATGCAAGCTGCAACTGCTCCGTCAATATACAGCATTTTGTATACATTTTAATCATTGCATAGCAATTCCCATTTTCTGACTTTAAGGAAAGGGTTGTCATGGCGCTGTGGCTTAGTTGGTTAAAGCGCCTGTCTTGTAAACAGGAGATCCTGAGTTCGAATCTCAGCAGTGCCTTTCTTTCTTTGCAATTTTGAGCTTTTCATACCAAGAAGTAGACGTTCAATCATATGTGACTTCAAACTTGTCTATCCCACAGTCCTAAGAATGTCCGAGCAAAGTCAAAAATATGTATGCTGGCTGAATGCCCAAAAGAAGGAAATGTCCTCATCTTCTTTATTGGATAGTATTAAGCACCATGCAAGAGAAATGGAAAAACAATGCAGGATTACTAATGCCAGGTTGATAGGTCACATGAGGCACGTTTCTGAATCAAAAATAGAAAACTGCCATGGTGGGAGCATCCACTGCATATGCTGACAATAAAGAATCTACAAGGCAAGTTGCAAAGAATCTACTAGGCAAGCTGCAAAGTGGTAAAAGGTAGAAGGAACCGACGAGGATCGGATTTGAACCCATGCATGCAGAGCACAATGGATTAGCAGTCCATCGCCTTAACCACTCGGCCACCTCGTCTACATAAGTCCCTACCTCCAGGTGATAGATTCTGAGAACAGGGTCAAAAAGTTTTTTGCTGCATTTTTATTGAAGGTCACAGATCAGGCACTAGCTGAGGGGACCGTAACTCCAAGTTGGTGAAAAAATGCAAGCTGCAACCACTCCATCAATGCACAACATTTAGTAGAAATTTGAATCATTGCGTAAGAAATTCCCATTTTCTGGCTTTTCTGCTGGACTTCACTTGGCGCTGTGGCTTAGGTGGTTAAAGCGCCTGTCTAGTAAACAGGAGATCCTGAGTTCAAATCTCAGCAGTGCCTTTTTTCCCCTAAATTTTAAGCTTTTCAAACCAAAAAGCAGATGTTCAATCCTATCTGACATCAATATTGTCCATCCCACAGCCCTAAGACAGTCCGAGCAAAGTCAAAAATATGGATGCTGGCTAAACGCCCAAAAGAAAGAAATGTCCTCATCTTCTTTATAGGATAGCATTAAGCACCATGCAAGAGGAATTGGAAAACAAGGCAGGATTTCTAAGGCCTGGTTGATAGGTCACGTAACGCACCCTTCTGGATTGGAAATAGAAAACTCCCATGCCTGCAAAGACAATAAAAAATCTACAAAGCAAGATACCAAGTTGGAAAAGGCATGCAGAGCACAATGGATTAGCCGTCCATCGACTTAACCCCTCGGCCACCTCGTCTTTAAAAGGCAACCACTCCAGGTGAGACATTCTGACAACATGATCAACAAGTCTTTGGCTGCATTTTCATTGAAGGTCACATATTAAGCACTGGCTGAATGGACCGTAACTCAAAAAATGCAAGCTGCAACTGCTCCGTCAATATACAGCATTTTGTAGACATTTTAATCATTGCATAGCAATTCCCATTTTCTGACTTTCTGACTTTTTGGCTTTTTGGCTTTTTGGCTTTTTGGCATTGGTTGTCATGGCGCTGTGGCTTAGTTGGTTAAAGCGTCTGTCTTGTAAACAGGAGATCCTGAGTTCGAATCTCAGCAGTGCCTTTCTTTCTTTGCAATTTTGAGCTTTTCATACCAAGAAGTAGACGTTCAATCATATGTGACTTCAAACTTGTCTATCCCACAGTCCTAAGAATGTCCGAGCAAAGTCAAAAATATGTATGCTGGCTGAATGCCCAAAAGAAGGAAATGTCCTCATCTTCTTTATTGGATAGTATTAAGCACCATGCAAGAGAAATGGAAAAACAATGCAGGATTACTAATGCCAGGTTGATAGGTCACATGAGGCACGTTTCTGAATCAAAAATAGAAAACTGCCATGGTGGGAGCATCCACTGCATATGCTGACAATAAAGAATCTACAAGGCAAGTTGCAAAGAATCTACTAGGCAAGCTGCAAAGTGGTAAAAAGTAGAAGAAACCGACGAGGATGGGATTTGAACCCATGCATGCAGAGCACAATGGATTAGCAGTCCATCGCCTTAACCACTCGGCCACCTCGTCTACATAAGTCCCAACCTCCAGGTGATAGATTCTGAGAACAGGGTCAAAAAGTTTTTTGCTGCATTTTTATTGAAGGTCACAGATCAGGCACTAGCTGAGGGGACCGTAACTCCAAGTTGGTGAAAAAATGCAAGCTGCAACCACTCCATCAATGCACAACATTTAGTAGAAATTTGAATCATTGCGTAAGAAATTCCCATTTTCTGGCTTTTCTGCTGGACTTCACTTGGCGCTGTGGCTTAGGTGGTTAAAGCGCCTGTCTAGTAAACAGGAGATCCTGAGTTCAAATCTCAGCAGTGCCTTTTTTTCCCCTAAATTTTAAGCTTTTCATACCAAACAGCAGATGTTCAATCCTATCTGACATCAATATTGTCCATCCCACAGCCCTAAGACAGTCCGAGCAAAGTCAAAAATATGGATGCTGGCTAAACGCCCAAAAGAAAGAAATGTCCTCATCTTCTTTATAGGATAGCATTAAGCACCATGCAAGAGGAATTGGAAAACAAGGCAGGATTTCTAAGGCCTGGTTGATAGGTCACGTAACGCACCCTTCTGGATTGGAAATAGAAAACTCCCATGCCTGCAAAGACAATAAAAAATCTACAAAGCAAGATACCAAGTTGGAAAAGGCATGCAGAGCACAATGGATTAGCCGTCCATCGACTTAACCCCTCGGCCACCTCGTCTTTAAAAGGCAACCACTCCAGGTGAGACATTCTGACAACATGATCAACAAGTCTTTGGCTGCATTTTCATTGAAGGTCACATATTAAGCACTGGCTGAATGGACCGTAACTTAAAAAATGCAAGCTGCAACTGCTCCGTCAATATACAGCATTTTGTAGACATTTTAATCATTGCATAGCAATTCCCATTTTCTGACTTTCTGACTTTTTGGCTTTTTGGCATTGGTTGTCATGGCGCTGTGGCTTAGTTGGTCTTGTAAACAGGAGATCCTGAGTTCGAATCTCAGCAGTGCCTTTCTTTCTTTGCAATTTTGAGCTTTTCATACCAAGAAGTAGACGTTCAATCATATGTGACTTCAAACTTGTCTATCCCACAGTCCTAAGAATGTCCGAGCAAAGTCAAAAATATGTATGCTGGCTGAATGCCCAAAAGAAGGAAATGTCCTCATCTTCTTTATTGGATAGTATTAAGCACCATGCAAGAGAAATGGAAAAACAATGCAGGATTACTAATGCCAGGTTGATAGGTCACATGAGGCACGTTTCTGAATCAAAAATAGAAAACTGCCATGGTGGGAGCATCCACTGCATATGCTGACAATAAAGAATCTACAAGGCAAGTTGCAAAGAATCTACTAGGCAAGCTGCAAAGTGGTAAAAAGTAGAAGAAACCGACGAGGATGGGATTTGAACCCATGCATGCAGAGCACAATGGATTAGCAGTCCATCGCCTTAACCACTCGGCCACCTCATCTACATAAGTCCCTACCTCCAGGTGATAGATTCTGAGAACAGGGTCAAAAAGTTTTTTGCTGCATTTTTATTGAAGGTCACAGATCAGGCACTGGCTGAGGGGACCGTAACTCCAAGTTGGTGAAAAAATGCAAGCTGCAACCACTCCATCAATGCACAACATTTAGTAGAAATTTGAATCATTGCGTAAGAAATTCCCATTTTCTGGCTTTTCTGCTGGACTTCATGTGGTGCTGTGGCTTAGTTGGTTAAAGCGCCTGTCTAGTAAACAGGCGATCCTGAGTTCAAATCTCAGCAGTGCCTTTTTTCCCCCTAAATTTTAAGCTTTTCATACCAAAAAGCAGATGTTCAATCCTATCTGACATCAATATTGACCATCCCACAGCCCTAAGACAGTCCGAGCAAAGTCAAAAATATGGATGCTGGCTAAACGTCCAAAAGAAAGAAATGTCCTCATCTTCTTTATAGGATAGCATTAAGCACCATGCAAGAGGAATTGGAAAACAAGGCAGGATTTCTAAGGCCTGGTTGATAGGTCACGTAACGCACCCTTCTGGATTGGAAATAGAAAACTCCCATGCCTGCAAAGACAATAAAAAATCTTCAAAGCAAGATACCAAGTTGGAAAAGGCATGCAGAGCACAATGGATTAGCCGTCCATCGACTTAACCCCTCGGCCACCTCGTCTTTAAAAGGCAACCACTCCAGGTGAGACATTCTGACAACATGATCAACAAGTCTTTGGCTGCATTTTCATTGAAGGTAACATATTAAGCACTGGCTGAATGGACCGTAACTCAAAAAATGCAAGCTGCAACTGCTCCGTCAATATACAGCATTTTGTATACATTTTACTCATTGCATAGCAATTCCCATTTTCTGACTTTAAGGAAAGGGTTGTCATGGCGCTGTGGCTTAGTTGGTTAAAGCGCCTGTCTTGTAAACAGGAGATCCTGAGTTCGAATCTCAGCAGTGCCTTTCTTTCTTTGCAATTTTGAGCTTTTCATACCAAGAAGTAGACGTTCAATCATATGTGACTTCAAACTTGTCTATCCCACAGTCCTAAGAATGTCCGAGCAAAGTCAAAAATATGTATGCTGGCTGAATGCCCAAAAGAAGGAAATGTCCTCATCTTCTTTATTGGATAGTATTAAGCACCATGCAAGAGAAATGGAAAAACAATGCAGGATTACTAATGCCAGGTTGATAGGTCACATGAGGCACACTTCTGAATCAAAAATAGAAAACTGCCATGGTGGGAGCATCCACTGCATATGCTGACAATGAAGAATCTACAAGGCAAGTTGCAAAGAATCTACTAGGCAAGCTGCAAAGTGGTAAAAGGTAGAAGGAACCGACGAGGATGGGATTTGAACCCATGCATGCAGAGCACAATGGATTAGCAGTCCATCGCCTTAACCACTCGGCCACCTCGTCTACATAAGTCCCTACCTCCAGGTGATAGATTCTGAGAACAGGGTCAAAAAGTTTTTTGCTGCATTTTTATTGAAGGTCACAGATCAGGCACTAGCTGAGGGGACCGTAACTCCAAGTTGGTGAAAAAATGCAAGCTGCAACCACTCCATCAATGCACAACATTTAGTAGAAATTTGAATCATTGCGTAAGAAATTCCCATTTTCTGGCTTTTCTGCTGGACTTCACTTGGCGCTGTGGCTTAGGTGGTTAAAGCGCCTGTCTAGTAAACAGGAGATCCTGAGTTCAAATCTCAGCAATGCCTTTTTTTCCCCTAAATTTTAAGCTTTTCATACCAAAAAGCAGATGTTCAATCCTATCTGACATCAATATTGTCCATCCCACAGCCCTAAGACAGTCCGAGCAAAGTCAAAAATATGGATGCTGGCTAAACGCCCAAAAGAAAGAAATGTCCTCATCTTCTTTATAGGATAGCATTAAGCACCATGCAAGAGGAATTGGAAAACAAGGCAGGATTTCTAAGGCCTGGTTGATAGGTCACGTAACGCACCCTTCTGGATTGGAAATAGAAAACTCCCATGCCTGCAAAGACAATAAAAAATCTACAAAGCAAGATACCAAGTTGGAAAAGGCATGCAGAGCACAATTGGCTGCATTTTCATTGAAGGTCACATATTAAGCACTGGCTGAATGGACCGTAACTCAAAAAATGCAAGCTGCAACTGCTCCGTCAATATACAGCATTTTGTATACATTTTAATCATTGCATAGCAATTCCCATTTTCTGACTTTAAGGCAAGGGTTGTCATGGCGCTGTGGCTTAGTTGGTTAAACCGCTTGTCTTGTAAACAGGAGATCCTGAGTTCGAATCTCATCAGTGCCTTTCTTTCTTTGCAATTTTGAGCTTTTCATACCAAGAAGTAGACGTTCAATCATATGTGACTTCAAACTTGTCTATCCCACAGTCCTAAGAATGTCCGAGCAAAGTCAAAAATATGTATGCTGGCTGAATGCCCAAAAGAAGGAAATGTCCTCATCTTCTTTATTGGATAGTATTAAGCACCATGCAAGAGAAATGGAAAAACAATGCAGGATTACTAATGCCAGGTTGATAGGTCACATGAGGCACGTTTCTGAACCAAAAATAGAAAACTGCCATGGTGGGAGCATCCACTGCATATGCTGACAATAAAGAATCTACAAGGCAAGTTGCAAAGAATCTACTAGGCAAGCTGCAAAGTGGTAAAAAGTAGAAGAAACCGACGAGGATGGGATTTGAACCCATGCATGCAGAGCACAATGGATTAGCAGTCCATCGCCTTAACCACTCGGCCACCTCGTCTACATAAGGCCCTAACTCCAGGTGATAGATTCTGAGAACAGGGTCAAAAAGTTTTTTGCTGCATTTTTATTGAAGGTCACAGATCAGGCACTGGCTGAGGGGACCGTAACTCCAAGTTGGTGAAAAAATGCAAGCTGCAACCACTCCATCAATGCATAACATTTAGTAGAAATTTGAATCATTGAGTAAGAAATTCCCATTTTCTGGCTTTTCTGCTGGACTTCATGTGGTGCTGTGGCTTAGTTGGTTAAAGCGTCTGTCTAGTAAACAGGAGATCCTGAGTTCAAATCTCAGCAGTGCCTTTTTTCCCCTAAATTTTAAGCTTTTCATACCAAAAAGCAGATGTTCAATCCTATCTGACATCAATATTGACCATCCCACAGCCCTAAGACAGTCCGAGCAAAGTCAAAAATATGGATGCTGGCTAAACGTCCAAAAGAAAGAAATGTCCTCATCTTCTTTATAGGATAGCATTAAGCACCATGCAAGAGGAATTGGAAAACAAGGCAGGATTTCTTAGGCCTGGTTGATAGGTCACGTAACGCACCCTTCTTGATTGGAAATAGAAAACTCCCATGCCTGCAAAGACAATAAAAAATCTTCAAAGCAAGATACCAAGTTGGAAAAGGCATGCAGAGCACAATGGATTAGCCGTCCATCGACTTAACCCCTCGGCCACCTCGTCTTTAAAAGGCAACCACTCCAGGTGAGACATTCTGACAACATGATCAACAAGTCTTTGGCTGCATTTTCATTGAAGGTAACATATTAAGCACTGGCTGAATGGACCGTAACTCAAAAAATGCAAGCTGCAACTGCTCCGTCAATATACAGCATTTTGTATACATTTTAATCATTGCATAGCAATTCCCATTTTCTGACTTTAAGGAAAGGGTTGTCATGGCGCTGTGGCTTAGTTGGTTAAAGCGCCTGTCTTGTAAACAGGAGATCCTGAGTTCGAATCTCAGCAGTGCCTTTCTTTCTTTGCAATTTTGAGCTTTTCATACCAAGAAGTAGACGTTCAATCATATGTGACTTCAAACTTGTCTATCCCACAGTCCTAAGAATGTCCGAGCAAAGTCAAAAATATGTATGCTGGCTGAATGCCCAAAAGAAGGAAATGTCCTCATCTTCTTTATTGGATAGTATTAAGCACCATGCAAGAGAAATGGAAAAACAATGCAGGATTACTAATGCCAGGTTGATAGGTCACATGAGGCACGTTTCTGAATCAAAAATAGAAAACTGCCATGGTGGGAGCATCCACTGCATATGCTGACAATAAAGAATCTACAAGGCAAGTTGCAAAGAATCTACTAGGCAAGCTGCAAAGTGGTAAAAGGTAGAAGGAACCGACGAGGATGGGATTTGAACCCATGCATGCAGAGCACAATGGATTAGCAGTCCATCGCCTTAACCACTCGGCCACCTCGTCTACATAAGTCCCTACCTCCAGGTGATAGATTCTGAGAACAGGGTCAAAAAGTTTTTTGCTGCATTTTTATTGAAGGTCACAGATCAGGCACTAGCTGAGGGGACCGTAACTCCAAGTTGGTGAAAAAATGCAAGCTGCAACCACTCCATCAATGCACAACATTTAGTAGAAATTTGAATCATTGCGTAAGAAATTCCCATTTTCTGGCTTTTCTGCTGGACTTCACTTGGCGCTGTGGCTTAGGTGGTTAAAGCGCCTGTCTAGTAAACAGGAGATCCTGAGTTCAAATCTCAGCAGTGCCTTTTTTTCCCCTAAATTTTAAGCTTTTCATACCAAAAAGCAGATGTTCAATCCTATCTGACATCAATATTGTCCATCCCACAGCCCTAAGACAGTCCGAGCAAAGTCAAAAATATGGATGCTGGCTAAACGCCCAAAAGAAAGAAATGTCCTCATCTTCTTTATAGGATAGCATTAAGCACCATGCAAGAGGAATTGGAAAACAAGGCAGGATTTCTAAGGCCTGGTTGATAGGTCACGTAACGCACCCTTCTGGATTGGAAATAGAAAACTCCCATGCCTGCAAAGACAATAAAAAATCTACAAAGCAAGATACCAAGTTGGAAAAGGCATGCAGAGCACAATGGATTAGCCGTCCATCGACTTAACCCCTCGGCCACCTCGTCTTTAAAAGGCAACCACTCCAGGTGAGACATTCTGACAACATGATCAACAAGTCTTTGGCTGCATTTTCATTGAAGGTCACATATTAAGCACTGGCTGAATGGACCGTAACTTAAAAAATGCAAGCTGCAACTGCTCCGTCAATATACAGCATTTTGTAGACATTTTAATCATTGCATAGCAATTCCCATTTTCTGACTTTCTGACTTTTTGGCTTTTTGGCATTGGTTGTCATGGCGCTGTGGCTTAGTTGGTCTTGTAAACAGGAGATCCTGAGTTCGAATCTCAGCAGTGCCTTTCTTTCTTTGCAATTTTGAGCTTTTCATACCAAGAAGTAGACGTTCAATCATATGTGACTTCAAACTTGTCTATCCCACAGTCCTAAGAATGTCCGAGCAAAGTCAAAAATATGTATGCTGGCTGAATGCCCAAAAGAAGGAAATGTCCTCATCTTCTTTATTGGATAGTATTAAGCACCATGCAAGAGAAATGGAAAAACAATGCAGGATTACTAATGCCAGGTTGATAGGTCACATGAGGCACGTTTCTGAATCAAAAATAGAAAACTGCCATGGTGGGAGCATCCACTGCATATGCTGACAATAAAGAATCTACAAGGCAAGTTGCAAAGAATCTACTAGGCAAGCTGCAAAGTGGTAAAAAGTAGAAGAAACCGACGAGGATGGGATTTGAACCCATGCATGCAGAGCATAATGGATTAGCAGTCCATCGCCTTAACCACTCGGCCACCTCATCTACATAAGTCCCTACCTCCAGGTGATAGATTCTGAGAACAGGGTCAAAAAGTTTTTTGCTGCATTTTTATTGAAGGTCACAGATCAGGCACTGGCTGAGGGGACCGTAACTCCAAGTTGGTGAAAAAATGCAAGCTGCAACCACTCCATCAATGCACAACATTTAGTAGAAATTTGAATCATTGCGTAAGAAATTCCCATTTTCTGGCTTTTCTGCTGGACTTCATGTGGTGCTGTGGCTTAGTTGGTTAAAGCGCCTGTCTAGTAAACAGGAGATCCTGAGTTCAAATCTCAGCAGTGCCTTTTTTCCCCCTAAATTTTAAGCTTTTCATACCAAAAAGCAGATGTTCAATCCTATCTGACATCAATATTGACCATCCCACAGCCCTAAGACAGTCCGAGCAAAGTCAAAAATATGGATGCTGGCTAAACGTCCAAAAGAAAGAAATGTCCTCATCTTCTTTATAGGAGAGCATTAAGCACCATGCAAGAGGAATTGGAAAACAAGGCAGGATTTCTAAGGCCTGGTTGATAGGTCACGTAACGCACCCTTCTGGATTGGAAATAGAAAACTCCCATGCCTGCAAAGACAATAAAAAATCTTCAAAGCAAGATACCAAGTTGGAAAAGGCATGCAGAGCACAATGGATTAGCCGTCCATCGACTTAACCCCTCGGCCACCTCGTCTTTAAAAGGCAACCACTCCAGGTGAGACATTCTGACAACATGATCAACAAGTCTTTGGCTGCATTTTCATTGAAGGTAACATATTAAGCACTGGCTGAATGGACCGTAACTCAAAAAATGCAAGCTGCAACTGCTCCGTCAATATACAGCATTTTGTATACATTTTACTCATTGCATAGCAATTCCCATTTTCTGACTTTAAGGAAAGGGTTGTCATGGCGCTGTGGCTTAGTTGGTTAAAGCGCCTGTCTTGTAAACAGGAGATCCTGAGTTCGAATCTCAGCAGTGCCTTTCTTTCTTTGCAATTTTGAGCTTTTCATACCAAGAAGTAGACGTTCAATCATATGTGACTTCAAACTTGTCTATCCCACAGTCCTAAGAATGTCCGAGCAAAGTCAAAAATATGTATGCTGGCTGAATGCCCAAAAGAAGGAAATGTCCTCATCTTCTTTATTGGATAGTATTAAGCACCATGCAAGAGAAATGGAAAAACAATGCAGGATTACTAATGCCAGGTTGATAGGTCACATGAGGCACGTTTCTGAATCAAAAATAGAAAACTGCCATGGTGGGAGCATCCACTGCATATGCTGACAATAAAGAATCTACAAGGCAAGTTGCAAAGAATCTACTAGGCAAGCTGCAAAGTGGTAAAAGGTAGAAGGAACCGACGAGGATGGGATTTGAACCAATGCATGCAGAGCACAATGGATTAGCAGTCCATCGCCTTAACCACTCGGCCACCTCGTCTACATAAGTCCCTACCTCCAGGTGATAGATTCTGAGAACAGGGTCAAAAAGTTTTTTGCTGCATTTTTATTGAAGGTCACAGATCAGGCACTAGCTGAGGGGACCGTAACTCCAAGTTGGTGAAAAAATGCAAGCTGCAACCACTCCATCAATGCACAACATTTAGTAGAAATTTGAATCATTGCGTAAGAAATTCCCATTTTCTGGCTTTTCTGCTGGACTTCACTTGGCGCTGTGGCTTAGGTGGTTAAAGCGCCTGTCTAGTAAACAGGAGATCCTGAGTTCAAATCTCAGCAGTGCCTTTTTTTCCCCTAAATTTTAAGCTTTTCATACCAAAAAGCAGATGTTCAATCCTATCTGACATCAATATTGTCCATCCCACAGCCCTAAGACAGTCCGAGCAAAGTCAAAAATATGGATGCTGGCTAAACGCCCAAAAGAAAGAAATGTCCTCATCTTCTTTATAGGATAGCATTAAGCACCATGCAAGAGGAATTGGAAAACAAGGCAGGATTTCTAAGGCCTGGTTGATAGGTCACGTAACGCACCCTTCTGGATTGGAAATAGAAAACTCCCATGCCTGCAAAGACAATAAAAAATCTACAAAGCAAGATACCAAGTTGGAAAAGGCATGCAGAGCACAATGGATTAGCCGTCCATCGACTTAACCCCTCGGCCACCTCGTCTTTAAAAGGCAACCACTCCAGGTGAGACATTCTGACAACATGATCAACAAGTCTTTGGCTGCATTTTCATTGAAGGTCACATATTAAGCACTGGCTGAATGGACCGTAACTCAAAAAATGCAAGCTGCAACTGCTCCGTCAATATACAGCATTTTGTAGACATTTTAATCATTGCATAGCAATTCCCATTTTCTGACTTTCTGACTTTTTGGCTTTTTGGCATTGGTTGTCATGGCGCTGTGGCTTAGTTGGTCTTGTAAACAGGAGATCCTGAGTTCGAATCTCAGCAGTGCCTTTCTTTCTTTGCAATTTTGAGCTTTTCATACCAAGAAGTAGACGTTCAATCATATGTGACTTCAAACTTGTCTATCCCACAGTCCTAAGAATGTCCGAGCAAAGTCAAAAATATGTATGCTGGCTGAATGCCCAAAAGAAGGAAATGTCCTCATCTTCTTTATTGGATAGTATTAAGCACCATGCAAGAGAAATGGAAAAACAATGCAGGATTACTAATGCCAGGTTGATAGGTCACATGAGGCACGTTTCTGAATCAAAAATAGAAAACTGCCATGGTGGGAGCATCCACTGCATATGCTGACAATAAAGAATCTACAAGGCAAGTTGCAAAGAATCTACTAGGCAAGCTGCAAAGTGGTAAAAAGTAGAAGAAACCGACGAGGATGGGATTTGAACCCATGCATGCAGAGCACAATGGATTAGCAGTCCATCGCCTTAACCACTCGGCCACCTCATCTACATAAGTCCCTACCTCCAGGTGATAGATTCTGAGAACAGGGTCAAAAAGTTTTTTGCTGCATTTTTATTGAAGGTCACAGATCAGGCACTGGCTGAGGGGACCGTAACTCCAAGTTGGTGAAAAAATGCAAGCTGCAACCACTCCATCAATGCACAACATTTAGTAGAAATTTGAATCATTGCGTAAGAAATTCCCATTTTCTGGCTTTTCTGCTGGACTTCATGTGGTGCTGTGGCTTAGTTGGTTAAAGCGCCTGTCTAGTAAACAGGAGATCCTGAGTTCAAATCTCAGCAGTGCCTTTTTTTCCCCCTAAATTTTAAGCTTTTCATACCAAAAAGCAGATGTTCAATCCTATCTGACATCAATATTGACCATCCCACAGCCCTAAGACAGTCCGAGCAAAGTCAAAAATATGGATGCTGGCTAAACGTCCAAAAGAAAGAAATGTCCTCATCTTCTTTATAGGATAGCATTAAGCACCATGCAAGAGGAATTGGAAAACAAGGCAGGATTTCTAAGGCCTGGTTGATAGGTCACGTAACGCACCCTTCTGGATTGGAAATAGAAAACTCCCATGCCTGCAAAGACAATAAAAAATCTTCAAAGCAAGATACCAAGTTGGAAAAGGCATGCAGAGCACAATGGATTAGCCGTCCATCGACTTAACCCCTCGGCCACCTCGTCTTTAAAAGGCAACCACTCCAGGTGAGACATTCTGACAACATGATCAACAAGTCTTTGGCTGCATTTTCATTGAAGGTAACATATTAAGCACTGGCTGAATGGACCGTAACTCAAAAAATGCAAGCTGCAACTGCTCCGTCAATATACAGCATTTTGTATACATTTTAATCATTGCATAGCAATTCCCATTTTCTGACTTTAAGGAAAGGGTTGTCATGGCGCTGTGGCTTAGTTGGTTAAAGCGCCTGTCTTGTAAACAGGAGATCCTGAGTTCGAATCTCAGCAGTGCCTTTCTTTCTTTGCAATTTTGAGCTTTTCATACCAAGAAGTAGACGTTCAATCATATGTGACTTCAAACTTGTCTATCCCACAGTCCTAAGAATGTCCGAGCAAAGTCAAAAATATGTATGCTGGCTGAATGCCCAAAAGAAGGAAATGTCCTCATCTTCTTTATTGGATAGTATTAAGCACCATGCAAGAGAAATGGAAAAACAATGCAGGATTACTAATGCCAGGTTGATAGGTCACATGAGGCACGTTTCTGAATCAAAAATAGAAAACTGCCATGGTGGGAGCATCCACTGCATATGCTGACAATAAAGAATCTACAAGGCAAGTTGCAAAGAATCTACTAGGCAAGCTGCAAAGTGGTAAAAGGTAGAAGGAACCGACGAGTATGGGATTTGAACCCATGCATGCAGAGCACAATGGATTAGCAGTCCATCGCCTTAACCACTCGGCCACCTCGTCTACATAAGTCCCTACCTCCAGGTGATAGATTCTGAGAACAGGGTCAAAAAGTTTTTTGCTGCATTTTTATTGAAGGTCACAGATCAGGCACTAGCTGAGGGGACCGTAACTCCAAGTTGGTGAAAAAATGCAAGCTGCAACCACTCCATCAATGCACAACATTTAGTAGAAATTTGAATCATTGCGTAAGAAATTCCCATTTTCTGGCTTTTCTGCTGGACTTCACTTGGCGCTGTGGCTTAGGTGGTTAAAGCGCCTGTCTAGTAAACAGGAGATCCTGAGTTCAAATCTCAGCAATGCCTTTTTTTCCCCTAAATTTTAAGCTTTTCATACCAAAAAGCAGATGTTCAATCCTATCTGACATCAATATTGTCCATCCCACAGCCCTAAGACAGTCCGAGCAAAGTCAAAAATATGGATGCTGGCTAAACGCCCAAAAGAAAGAAATGTCCTCATCTTCTTTATAGGATAGCATTAAGCACCATGCAAGAGGAATTGGAAAACAAGGCAGGATTTCTAAGGCCTGGTTGATAGGTAACGTAACGCACCCTTCTGGATTGGAAATAGAAAACTCCCATGCCTGCAAAGACAATAAAAAATCTACAAAGCAAGATACCAAGTTGGAAAAGGCATGCAGAGCACAATTGGCTGCATTTTCATTGAAGGTCACATATTAAGCACTGGCTGAATGGACCGTAACTCAAAAAATGCAAGCTGCAACTGCTCCGTCAATATACAGCATTTTGTATACATTTTAATCATTGCATAGCAATTCCCATTTTCTGACTTTAAGGCAAGGGTTGTCATGGCGCTGTGGCTTAGTTGGTTAAACCGCTTGTCTTGTAAACAGGAGATCCTGAGTTCGAATCTCAGCAGTGCCTTTCTTTCTTTGCAATTTTGAGCTTTTCATACCAAGAAGTAGACGTTCAATCATATGTGACTTCAAACTTGTCTATCCCACAGTCCTAAGAATGTCCGAGCAAAGTCAAAAATATGTATGCTGGCTGAATGCCCAAAAGAAGGAAATGTCCTCATCTTCTTTATTGGATAGTATTAAGCACCATGCAAGAGAAATGGAAAAACAATGCAGGATTACTAATGCCAGGTTGATAGGTCACATGAGGCACGTTTCTGAACCAAAAATAGAAAACTGCCATGGTGGGAGCATCCACTGCATATGCTGACAATAAAGAATCTACAAGGCAAGTTGCAAAGAATCTACTAGAAAAGCTGCAAAGTGGTAAAAAGTAGAAGAAACCGACGAGGATGGGATTTGAACCCATGCATGCAGAGCACAATGGATTAGCAGTCCATCGCCTTAACCACTCGGCCACCTCGTCTACATAAGTCCCTACCTCCAGGTGATAGATTCTGAGAACAGGGTCAAAAAGTTTTTTGCTGCATTTTTATTGAAGGTCACAGATCAGGCACTAGCTGAGGGGACCGTAACTCCAAGTTGGTGAAAAAATGCAAGCTGCAACCACTCCATCAATGCACAACATTTAGTAGAAATTTGAATCATTGCGTAAGAAATTCCCATTTTCTGGCTTTTCTGCTGGACTTCATGTGGTGCTGTGGCTTAGTTGGTTAAAGCGCCTGTCTAGTAAACAGGAGATCCTGAGTTCAAATCTCAGCAGTGCCTTTTTTCCCCCGAAATTTTAAGCTTTTCATACCAAAAAGCAGATGTTCAATCCTATCTGACATCAATATTGACCATCCCACAGCCCTAAGACAGTCCGAGCAAAGTCAAAAATATGGATGCTGGCTAAACGTCCAAAAGAAAGAAATGTCCTCATCTTCTTTATAGGATAGCATTAAGCACCATGCAAGAGGAATTGGAAAACAAGGCAGGATTTCTAAGGCCTGGTTGATAGGTCACGTAACGCACCCTTCTGGATTGGAAATAGAAAACTCCCATGCCTGCAAAGACAATAAAAAATCTTCAAAGCAAGATACCAAGTTGGAAAAGGCATGCAGAGCACAATGGATTAGCCGTCCATCGACTTAACCCCTCGGCCACCTCGTCTTTAAAAGGCAACCACTCCAGGTGAGACATTCTGACAACATGATCAACAAGTCTTTGGCTGCATTTTCATTGAAGGTAACATATTAAGCACTGGCTGAATGGACCGTAACTCAAAAAATGCAAGCTGCAACTGCTCCGTCAATATACAGCATTTTGTATACATTTTAATCATTGCATAGCAATTCCCATTTTCTGACTTTAAGGAAAGGGTTGTCATGGCGCTGTGGCTTAGTTGGTTAAAGCGCCTGTCTTGTAAACAGGAGATCCTGAGTTCGAATCTCAGCAGTGCCTTTCTTTCTTTGCAATTTTGAGCTTTTCATACCAAGAAGTAGACGTTCAATCATATGTGACTTCAAACTTGTCTATCCCACAGTCCTAAGAATGTCCGAGCAAAGTCAAAAATATGTATGCTGGCTGAATGCCCAAAAGAAGGAAATGTCCTCATCTTCTTTATTGGATAGTATTAAGCACCATGCAAGAGAAATGGAAAAA
Organism: Hyla sarda; assembly: GCF_029499605.1. NCBI lineage: Eukaryota > Metazoa > Chordata > Amphibia > Anura > Hylidae > Hyla > Hyla sarda. The sequence goes on along the minus strand of NW_026607750.1, from coordinate 13,140 downwards.
CAATGCAGGATTACTAATGCCAGGTTGATAGGTCACATGAGGCACGTTTCTGAATCAAAAATAGAAAACTGCCATGGTGGGAGCATCCACTGCATATGCTGACAATAAAGAATCTACAAGGCAAGTTGCAAAGAATCTACTAGGCAAGCTGCAAAGTGGTAAAAGGTAGAAGGAACTGACGAGGATGGGATTTGAACCCATGCTTGCAGAGCACAATGGATTAGCAGTCCATCGCCTTAACCACTCGGCCACCTCGTCTACATAAGTCCCTACCTCCAGGTGATAGATTCTGAGAACAGGGTCAAAAAGTTTTTTGCTGCATTTTTATTGAAGGTCACAGATCAGGCACTAGCTGAGGGGACCGTAACTCCAAGTTGGTGAAAAAATGCAAGCTGCAACCACTCCATCAATGCACAACATTTAGTAGAAATTTGAATCATTGCGTAAGAAATTCCCATTTTCTGGCTTTTCTGCTGGACTTCACTTGGCTCTGTGGCTTAGGTGGTTAAAGCGCCTGTCTAGTAAACAGGAGATCCTGAGTTCAAATCTCAGCAATGCCTTTTTTTCCCCTAAATTTTAAGCTTTTCATACCAAAAAGCAGATGTTCAATCCTATCTGACATCAATATTGTCCATCCCACAGCCCTAAGACAGTCCGAGCAAAGTCAAAAATATGGATGCTGGCTAAACGCCCAAAAGAAAGAAATGTCCTCATCTTCTTTATAGGATAGCATTAAGCACCATGCAAGAGGAATTGGAAAACAAGGCAGGATTTCTAAGGCCTGGTTGATAGGTCACGTAACGCACCCTTCTGGATTGGAAATAGAAAACTCCCATGCCTGCAAAGACAATAAAAAATCTACAAAGCAAGATACCAAGTTGGAAAAGGCATGCAGAGCACAATTGGCTGCATTTTCATTGAAGGTCACATATTAAGCACTGGCTGAATGGACCGTAACTCAAAAAATGCAAGCTGCAACTGCTCCGTCAATATACAGCATTTTGTATACATTTTAATCATTGCATAGCAATTCCCATTTTCTGACTTTAAGGCAAAGGTTGTCATGGCGCTGTGGCTTAGTTGGTTAAACCGCTTGTCTTGTAAACAGGAGATCCTGAGTTCGAATCTCAGCAGTGCCTTTCTTTCTTTGCAATTTTGAGCTTTTCATACCAAGAAGTAGACGTTCAATCATATGTGACTTCAAACTTGTCTATCCCACAGTCCTAAGAATGTCCGAGCAAAGTCAAAAATATGTATGCTGGCTGAATGCCCAAAAGAAGGAAATGTCCTCATCTTCTTTATTGGATAGTATTAAGCACCATGCAAGAGAAATGGAAAAACAATGCAGGATTACTAATGCCAGGTTGATAGGTCACATGAGGCACGTTTCTGAACCAAAAATAGAAAACTGCCATGGTGGGAGCATCCACTGCATATGCTGACAATAAAGAATCTACAAGGCAAGTTGCAAAGAATCTACTAGGCAAGCTGCAAAGTGGTAAAAAGTAGAAGAAACCGACAAGGATGGGATTTGAACCCATGCATGCAGAGCACAATGGATTAGCAGTCCATCGCCTTAACCACTCGGCCACCTCGTCTACATAAGGCCCTAACTCCAGGTGATAGATTCTGAGAACAGGGTCAAAAAGTTTTTTGCTGCATTTTTATTGAAGGTCACAGATCAGGCACTGGCTGAGGGGACCGTAACTCCAAGTTGGTGAAAAAATGCAAGCTGCAACCACTCCATCAATGCACAACATTTAGTAGAAATTTGAATCATTGAGTAAGAAATTCCCATTTTCTGGCTTTTATGCTGGACTTCATGTGGTGCTGTGGCTTAGTTGGTTAAAGCGTCTGTCTAGTAAACAGGAGATCCTGAGTTCAAATCTCAGCAGTGCTTTTTTTCCCCTAAATTTTAAGCTTTTCATACCAAAAAGCAGATGTTCAATCCTATCTGACATCAATATTGACCATCCCACAGCCCTAAGACAGTCCGAGCAAAGTCAAAAATATGGATGCTGGCTAAACGTCCAAAAGAAAGAAATGTCCTCATCTTCTTTATAGGATAGCATTAAGCACCATGCAAGAGGAATTGGAAAACAAGGCAGGATTTCTAAGGCCTGGTTGATAGGTCACGTAACGCACCCTTCTTGATTGGAAATAGAAAACTCCCATGCCTGCAAAGACAATAAAAAATCTTCAAAGCAAGATACCAAGTTGGAAAAGGCATGCAGAGCACAATGGATTAGCCGTCCATCGACTTAACCCCTCGGCCACCTCGTCTTTAAAAGGCAACCACTCCAGGTGAGACATTCTGACAACATGATCAACAAGTCTTTGGCTGCATTTTCATTGAAGGTAACATATTAAGCACTGGCTGAATGGACCGTAACTCAAAAAATGCAAGCTGCAACTGCTCCGTCAATATACAGCATTTTGTATACATTTTAATCATTGCATAGCAATTCCCATTTTCTGACTTTAAGGAAAGGGTTGTCATGGCGCTGTGGCTTAGTTGGTTAAAGCGCCTGTCTTGTAAACAGGAGATCCTGAGTTCGAATCTCAGCAGTGCCTTTCTTTCTTTGCAATTTTGAGCTTTTCATACCAAGAAGTAGACGTTCAATCATATGTGACTTCAAACTTGTCTATCCCACAGTCCTAAGAATGTCCGAGCAAAGTCAAAAATATGTATGCTGGCTGAATGCCCAAAAGAAGGAAATGTCCTCATCTTCTTTATTGGATAGTATTAAGCACCATGCAAGAGAAATGGAAAAACAATGCAGGATTACTAATGCCAGGTTGATAGGTCACATGAGGCACGTTTCTGAATCAAAAATAGAAAACTGCCATGGTGGGAGCATCCACTGCATATGCTGACAATAAAGAATCTACAAGGAAAGTTGCAAAGAATCTACTAGGCAAGCTGCAAAGTGGTAAAAGGTAGAAGGAACCGACGAGGATGGGATTTGAACCCATGCATGCAGAGCACAATGGATTAGCAGTCCATCGCCTTAACCACTCGGCCACCTCGTCTACATAAGTCCCTACCTCCAGGTGATAGATTCTGAGAACAGGGTCAAAAAGTTTTTTGCTGCATTTTTATTGAAGGTCACAGATCAGGCACTAGCTGAGGGGACCGTAACTCCAAGTTGGTGAAAAAATGCAAGCTGCAACCACTCCATCAATGCACAACATTTAGTAGAAATTTGAATCATTGCGTAAGAAATTCCCATTTTCTGGCTTTTCTGCTGGACTTCACTTGGCGCTGTGGCTTAGGTGGTTAAAGCGCCTGTCTAGTAAACAGGAGATCCTGAGTTCAAATCTCAGCAGTGCCTTTTTTCCCCTAAATTTTAAGCTTTTCATACCAAAAAGCAGATGTTCAATCCTATCTGACATCAATATTGTCCATCCCACAGCCCTAAGACAGTCCGAGCAAAGTCAAAAATATGGATGCTGGCTAAACGTCCAAAAGAAAGAAATGTCCTCATCTTCTTTATAGGATAGCATTAAGCACCATGCAAGAGGAATTGGAAAACAAGGCAGGATTTCTAAGGCCTGGTTGATAGGTCACGTAACGCACCCTTCTGGATTGGAAATAGAAAACTCCCATGCCTGCAAAGACAATAAAAAATCTACAAAGCAAGATACCAAGTTGGAAAAGGCATGCAGAGCACAATGGATTAGCCGTCCATCGACTTAACCCCTCGGCCACCTCGTCTTTAAAAGGCAACCACTCCAGGTGAGACATTCTGACAACATGATCAACAAGTCTTTGGCTGCATTTTCATTGAAGGTAACATATTAAGCACTGGCTGAATGGACCGTAACTCAAAAAATGCAAGCTGCAACTGCTCCGTCAATATACAGCATTTTGTATACATTTTAATCATTGCATAGCAATTCCCATTTTCTGACTTTAAGGAAAGGGTTGTCATGGCGCTGTGGCTTAGTTGGTTAAAGCGCCTGTCTTGTAAACAGGAGATCCTGAGTTCGAATCTCAGCAGTGCCTTTCTTTCTTTGCAATTTTGAGCTTTTCATACCAAGAAGTAGACGTTCAATCATATGTGACTTCAAACTTGTCTATCCCACAGTCCTAAGAATGTCCGAGCAAAGTCAAAAATATGTATGCTGGCTGAATGCCCAAAAGAAGGAAATGTCCTCATCTTCTTTATTGGATAGTATTAAGCACCATGCAAGAGAAATGGAAAAACAATGCAGGATTACTAATGCCAGGTTGATAGGTCACATGAGGCACGTTTCTGAATCAAAAATAGAAAACTGCCATGGTGGGAGCATCCACTGCATATGCTGACAATAAAGAATCTACAAGGCAAGTTGCAAAGAATCTACTAGGCAAGCTGCAAAGTGGTAAAAGGTAGAAGGAACTGACGAGGATGGGATTTGAACCCATGCTTGCAGAGCACAATGGATTAGCAGTCCATCGCCTTAACCACTCGGCCACCTCGTCTACATAAGTCCCTACCTCCAGGTGATAGATTCTGAGAACAGGGTCAAAAAGTTTTTTGCTGCATTTTTATTGAAGGTCACAGATCAGGCACTAGCTGAGGGGACCGTAACTCCAAGTTGGTGAAAAAATGCAAGCTGCAACCACTCCATCAATGCACAACATTTAGTAGAAATTTGAATCATTGCGTAAGAAATTCCCATTTTCTGGCTTTTCTGCTGGACTTCACTTGGCTCTGTGGCTTAGGTGGTTAAAGCGCCTGTCTAGTAAACAGGAGATCCTGAGTTCAAATCTCAGCAATGCCTTTTTTTCCCCTAAATTTTAAGCTTTTCATACCAAAAAGCAGATGTTCAATCCTATCTGACATCAATATTGTCCATCCCACAGCCCTAAGACAGTCCGAGCAAAGTCAAAAATATGGATGCTGGCTAAACGCCCAAAAGAAAGAAATGTCCTCATCTTCTTTATAGGATAGCATTAAGCACCATGCAAGAGGAATTGGAAAACAAGGCAGGATTTCTAAGGCCTGGTTGATAGGTCACGTAACGCACCCTTCTGGATTGGAAATAGAAAACTCCCATGCCTGCAAAGACAATAAAAAATCTACAAAGCAAGATACCAAGTTGGAAAAGGCATGCAGAGCACAATTGGCTGCATTTTCATTGAAGGTCACATATTAAGCACTGGCTGAATGGACCGTAACTCAAAAAATGCAAGCTGCAACTGCTCCGTCAATATACAGCATTTTGTATACATTTTAATCATTGCATAGCAATTCCCATTTTCTGACTTTAAGGCAAAGGTTGTCATGGCGCTGTGGCTTAGTTGGTTAAACCGCTTGTCTTGTAAACAGGAGATCCTGAGTTCGAATCTCAGCAGTGCCTTTCTTTCTTTGCAATTTTGAGCTTTTCATACCAAGAAGTAGACGTTCAATCATATGTGACTTCAAACTTGTCTATCCCACAGTCCTAAGAATGTCCGAGCAAAGTCAAAAATATGTATGCTGGCTGAATGCCCAAAAGAAGGAAATGTCCTCATCTTCTTTATTGGATAGTATTAAGCACCATGCAAGAGAAATGGAAAAACAATGCAGGATTACTAATGCCAGGTTGATAGGTCACATGAGGCACGTTTCTGAACCAAAAATAGAAAACTGCCATGGTGGGAGCATCCACTGCATATGCTGACAATAAAGAATCTACAAGGCAAGTTGCAAAGAATCTACTAGGCAAGCTGCAAAGTGGTAAAAAGTAGAAGAAACCGACAAGGATGGGATTTGAACCCATGCATGCAGAGCACAATGGATTAGCAGTCCATCGCCTTAACCACTCGGCCACCTCGTCTACATAAGGCCCTAACTCCAGGTGATAGATTCTGAGAACAGGGTCAAAAAGTTTTTTGCTGCATTTTTATTGAAGGTCACAGATCAGGCACTGGCTGAGGGGACCGTAACTCCAAGTTGGTGAAAAAATGCAAGCTGCAACCACTCCATCAATGCACAACATTTAGTAGAAATTTGAATCATTGAGTAAGAAATTCCCATTTTCTGGCTTTTATGCTGGACTTCATGTGGTGCTGTGGCTTAGTTGGTTAAAGCGTCTGTCTAGTAAACAGGAGATCCTGAGTTCAAATCTCAGCAGTGCTTTTTTTCCCCTAAATTTTAAGCTTTTCATACCAAAAAGCAGATGTTCAATCCTATCTGACATCAATATTGACCATCCCACAGCCCTAAGACAGTCCGAGCAAAGTCAAAAATATGGATGCTGGCTAAACGTCCAAAAGAAAGAAATGTCCTCATCTTCTTTATAGGATAGCATTAAGCACCATGCAAGAGGAATTGGAAAACAAGGCAGGATTTCTAAGGCCTGGTTGATAGGTCACGTAACGCACCCTTCTTGATTGGAAATAGAAAACTCCCATGCCTGCAAAGACAATAAAAAATCTTCAAAGCAAGATACCAAGTTGGAAAAGGCATGCAGAGCACAATGGATTAGCCGTCCATCGACTTAACCCCTCGGCCACCTCGTCTTTAAAAGGCAACCACTCCAGGTGAGACATTCTGACAACATGATCAACAAGTCTTTGGCTGCATTTTCATTGAAGGTAACATATTAAGCACTGGCTGAATGGACCGTAACTCAAAAAATGCAAGCTGCAACTGCTCCGTCAATATACAGCATTTTGTATACATTTTAATCATTGCATAGCAATTCCCATTTTCTGACTTTAAGGAAAGGGTTGTCATGGCGCTGTGGCTTAGTTGGTTAAAGCGCCTGTCTTGTAAACAGGAGATCCTGAGTTCGAATCTCAGCAGTGCCTTTCTTTCTTTGCAATTTTGAGCTTTTCATACCAAGAAGTAGACGTTCAATCATATGTGACTTCAAACTTGTCTATCCCACAGTCCTAAGAATGTCCGAGCAAAGTCAAAAATATGTATGCTGGCTGAATGCCCAAAAGAAGGAAATGTCCTCATCTTCTTTATTGGATAGTATTAAGCACCATGCAAGAGAAATGGAAAAACAATGCAGGATTACTAATGCCAGGTTGATAGGTCACATGAGGCACGTTTCTGAATCAAAAATAGAAAACTGCCATGGTGGGAGCATCCACTGCATATGCTGACAATAAAGAATCTACAAGGAAAGTTGCAAAGAATCTACTAGGCAAGCTGCAAAGTGGTAAAAGGTAGAAGGAACCGACGAGGATGGGATTTGAACCCATGCATGCAGAGCACAATGGATTAGCAGTCCATCGCCTTAACCACTCGGCCACCTCGTCTACATAAGTCCCTACCTCCAGGTGATAGATTCTGAGAACAGGGTCAAAAAGTTTTTTGCTGCATTTTTATTGAAGGTCACAGATCAGGCACTAGCTGAGGGGACCGTAACTCCAAGTTGGTGAAAAAATGCAAGCTGCAACCACTCCATCAATGCACAACATTTAGTAGAAATTTGAATCATTGCGTAAGAAATTCCCATTTTCTGGCTTTTCTGCTGGACTTCACTTGGCGCTGTGGCTTAGGTGGTTAAAGCGCCTGTCTAGTAAACAGGAGATCCTGAGTTCAAATCTCAGCAGTGCCTTTTTTCCCCTAAATTTTAAGCTTTTCATACCAAAAAGCAGATGTTCAATCCTATCTGACATCAATATTGTCCATCCCACAGCCCTAAGACAGTCCGAGCAAAGTCAAAAATATGGATGCTGGCTAAACGCCCAAAAGAAAGAAATGTCCTCATCTTCTTTATAGGATAGCATTAAGCACCATGCAAGAGGAATTGGAAAACAAGGCAGGATTTCTAAGGCCTGGTTGATAGGTCACGTAACGCACCCTTCTGGATTGGAAATAGAAAACTCCCATGCCTGCAAAGACAATAAAAAATCTACAAAGCAAGATACCAAGTTGGAAAAGGCATGCAGAGCACAATTGGCTGCATTTTCATTGAAGGTCACATATTAAGCACTGGCTGAATGGACCGTAACTCAAAAAATGCAAGCTGCAACTGCTCCGTCAATATACAGCATTTTGTATACATTTTAATCATTGCATAGCAATTCCCATTTTCTGACTTTAAGGCAAGGGTTGAAATGGCGCTGTGGCTTAGTTGGTTAAACCGCCTGTCTTGTAAACAGGAGATCCTGAGTTCGAATCTCAGCAGTGCCTTTCTTTCTTTGCAATTTTGAGCTTTTCATACCAAGAAGTAGACGTTCAATCATATGTGACTTCAAACTTGTCTATCCCACAGTCCTAAGAATGTCCGAGCAAAGTCAAAAATATGTATGCTGGCTGAATGCCCAAAAGAAGGAAATGTCCTCATCTTCTTTATTGGATAGTATTAAGCACCATGCAAGAGAAATGGAAAAACAATGCAGGATTACTAATGCCAGGTTGATAGGTCACATGAGGCACGTTTCTGAACCAAAAATAGAAAACTGCCATGGTGGGAGCATCCACTGCATATGCTGACAATAAAGAATCTACAAGGCAAGTTGCAAAGAATCTACTAGGCAAGCTGCAAAGTGGTAAAAAGTAGAAGAAACCGACGAGGATGGGATTTGAACCCATGCATGCAGAGCACAATGGATTAGCAGTCCATTGCCTTAACCACTCGGCCACCTCGTCTACATAAGGCCTTACCTCCAGGTGATAGATTCTGAGAACAGGGTCAAAAAGTTTTTTGCTGCATTTTTATTGAAGGTCACAGATCAGGCACTGGCTGAGGGGACCGTAACTCAAAGTTGGTGAAAAAATGCAAGCTGCAACCACTCCATCAATGCACAACATTTAGTAGAAATTTGAATCATTGAGTAAGAAATTCCCATTTTCTGGCTTTTCTGCTGGACTTCATGTGGTGCTGTGGCTTAGTTGGTTAAAGCGTCTGTCTAGTAAACAGGAGATCCTGAGTTCAAATCTCAGCAGTGCCTTTTTTCCCCCGAAATTTTAAGCTTTTCATACCAAAAAGCAGATGTTCAATCCTATCTGACATCAATATTGACCATCCCGCAGCCCTAAGACAGTCCGAGCAAAGTCAAAAATATGGATGCTGGCTAAACGTCCAAAAGAAAGAAATGTCCTCATCTTCTTTATAGGATAGCATTAAGCACCATGCAAGAGGAATTGGAAAACAAGGCAGGATTTCTAAGGCCTGGTTGATAGGTCACGTAACGCACCCTTCTTGATTGGAAATAGAAAACTCCCATGCCTGCAAAGACAATAAAAAATCTTCAAAGCAAGATACCAAGTTGGAAAAGGCATGCAGAGCACAATGGATTAGCCGTCCATCGACTTAACCCCTCGGCCACCTCGTCTTTAAAAGGCAACCACTCCAGGTGAGACATTCTGACAACATGATCAACAAGTCTTTGGCTGCATTTTCATTGAAGGTCACATATTAAGCACTGGCTGAATGGACCGTAACTCAAAAAATGCAAGCTGCAACTGCTCCGTCAATATACAGCATTTTGTAGACATTTTAATCATTGCATAGCAATTCCCATTTTCTGACTTTAAGGAAAGGGTTGTCATGGCGCTGTGGCTTAGTTGGTTAAAGCGCCTGTCTTGTAAACAGGAGATCCTGAGTTCGAATCTCAGCAGTGCCTTTCTTTCTTTGCAATTTTGAGCTTTTCATACCAAGAAGTAGACGTTCAATCATATGTGACTTCAAACTTGTCTATCCCACAGTCCTAAGAATGTCCGAGTAAAGTCAAAAATATGTATGCTGGCTGAATGCCCAAAAGAAGGAAATGTCCTCATCTTCTTTATTGGATAGTATTAAGCACCATGCAAGAGAAATGGAAAAACAATGCAGGATTACTAATGCCAGGTTGATAGGTCACATGAGGCACGTTTCTGAATCAAAAATAGAAAACTGCCATGGTGGGAGCATCCACTGCATATGCTGACAATAAAGAATCTACAAGGCAAGTTGCAAAGAATCTACTAGGCAAGCTGCAAAGTGGTAAAAGGTAGAAGGAACCGACAAGGATGGGATTTGAACCCATGCATGCAGAGCACAATGGATTAGCAGTCCATCGCCTTAACCACTCGGCCACCTGGTCTACATAAGTCCCTACCTCCAGGTGATAGATTCTGAGAACAGGGTCAAAAAGTTTTTTGCTGCATTTTTATTGAAGGTCACAGATCAGGCACTAGCTGAGGGGACCGTAACTCCAAGTTGGTGAAAAAATGCAAGCTGCAACCACTCCATCAATGCACAACATTTAGTAGAAATTTGAATCATTGCGTAAGAAATTCCCATTTTCTGGCTTTTCTGCTGGACTTTACTTGGCGCTGTGGCTTAGGTGGTTAAAGCGCCTGTCTAGTAAACAGGAGATCCTGAGTTCAAATCTCAGCAGTGCCTTTTTTCCCCTAAATTTTAAGCTTTTCATACCAAAAAGCAGATGTTCAATCCTATCTGACATCAATATTGTCCATCCCACAGCCCTAAGACAGTCCGAGCAAAGTCAAAAATATGGATGCTGGCTAAACGCCCAAAAGAAAGAAATGTCCTCATCTTCTTTATAGGATAGCATTAAGCACCATGCAAGAGGAATTGGAAAACAAGGCAGGATTTCTAAGGCCTGGTTGATAGGTCACGTAACGCACCCTTCTGGATTGGAAATAGAAAACTCCCATGCCTGCAAAGACAATAAAAAATCTACAAAGCAAGATACCAAGTTGGAAAAGGCATGCAGAGCACAATGGATTAGCCGTCCATCGACTTAACCCCTCGGCCACCTCGTCTTTAACCCCTTAAGGACTCAGCCCATTTTGGCCTTAAGGACTCAGACAATTTAATTTTTACGTTTTCATTTTTTCCTCCTCGCCTTCTAAAAATCATAACTCTTTTATATTTTCATCCACAGACTAGTATGAGGGCTTATTTTTTGCGCGACCAGTTGTCCTTTGTAATGACATCACTCATTATATCATAAAATGTATGGCGCAACCAAAAAACACTATTTTTGTGGGGAAATTAAAACGAAAAACGCAATTTTGCTAATTTTGGAAGGTTTTGTTTTCACGCCGTACAATTTCTGGTAAAAATGACATGTGTTCTTTATTCTGAGGGTCAATACGATTAAAATGATACCCATTATTATATACTTTTATATTATTGTTGCGCTTAAAAAAAATCACAAACTTTTTAACCAAATTAGTACGTTTATAATCCCTTTATTTTGATGACCTATAACTTTTTTATTTTTCCGTATAAGCGGCGGTATGGGGGCTCATTTTATGCGCCATGATCTGTACTTTTTTTTGATACCACATTTGTATATAAAAAACTTTTAATACATTTTTTATAATTTTTTTTTTAATAAAATGTATTAAAAAAGTAGGAATTTTGGACTTTTTAAAAAAATTTTCGTTCACGCCGTTCACCGTACGGGATCATTAACATTTTATTTTAATAGTTTGGACATTTACGCACGCGGCGATACCAAATATGTCTATAAAAAATGTTTTTTACGCTTTTTGGGGGTAAAATAGGAAAAAACGGACGTTTTACTTTTTTATTGGGGGAGGGGATTTTTCACTTTTTTTTTACTTTTACTTTTACATTTTTTTACATTTTTTTTTACACTTGAATAGTCCCCATAGGGGACTATTCATAGCAATACCATGATTGCTAATACTGATCTGTTCTATGTATAGGACATAGAACAGATCAGTATTATGGGTCATCTCCTGCTCTGGTCTGCTCGATCACAGACCAGAGCAGGAGACGCCGGGAGCCGCACGGAGGAATGAGAGGGGACCTCCGTGCGGCGTTATGAATGATCGGATCCCCGCAGCAGCGCTGCGGGCGATCCGATCGTTCATTTTAATCGCGAACTCCCGCAGATGCCGGGATCTGTATTGATCCCGGCACCTGAGGGGTTAATGGCGGACGCCCGCGAGATCGCGGGCGTCGGCCATTGCTGGCGGGTCCCTGGCTGCGATCAGCAGCCGGGATCAGCCGCGCATGACACGGGCATCGCTCCGATGCCCGCGGTTATGCTTAGGACGTAAATGTACGTCCTGGTGCGTTAAGTACCACCTCACCAGGACGTACATTTACGTCCTGCGTCCTTAAGGGGTTAAAAGGCAACCACTCCAGGTGAGACATTCTGACAACATGATCAACAAGTCTTTGGCTGCATTTTCATTGAAGGTCACATATTAAGCACTGGCTGAATGGACCGTAACTCAAAAAATGCAAGCTGCAACTGCTCCGTCAATAAACAGCATTTTGTAGACATTTTAATCATTGCATAGCAATTCCCATTTTCTGACTTTCTGACTTTTTGGCATTTTGGCTTTTTGGCTTTTTGGCTTTTTGGCATTGGTTGTCATGGCGCTGTGGCTTAGTTGGTTAAAGCGCCTGTCTTGTAAACAGGAGATCCTGAGTTCGAATCTCAGCAGTGCCTTTCTTTCTTTGCAATTTTGAGCTTTTCATACCAAGAAGTAGACGTTCAATCATATGTGACTTCAAACTTGTCTATCCCACAGTCCTAAGAATGTCCGAGCAAAGTCAAAAATATGTATGCTGGCTGAATGCCCAAAAGAAGGAAATGTCCTCATCTTCTTTATTGGATAGTATTAAGCACCATGCAAGAGAAATGGAAAAACAATGCAGGATTACTAATGCCAGGTTGATAGGTCACATGAGGCACGTTTCTGAATCAAAAATAGAAAACTGCCATGGTGGGAGCATCCACTGCATATGCTGACAATAAAGAATCTACAAGGCAAGTTGCAAAGAATCTACTAGGCAAGCTGCAAAGTGGTAAAAGGTAGAAGGAACCGACGAGGATGGGATTTGAACCCATGCATGCAGAGCACAATGGATTAGCAGTCCATCGCCTTAACCACTCGGCCACCTCGTCTACATAAGTCCCTACCTCCAGGTGATAGATTCTGAGAACAGGGTCAAAAAGTTTTTTGCTGCATTTTTATTGAAGGTCACAGATCAGGCACTAGCTGAGGGGACCGTAACTCCAAGTTGGTGAAAAAATGCAAGCTGCAACCACTCCATCAATGCACAACATTTAGTAGAAATTTGAATCATTGCGTAAGAAATTCCCATTTTCTGGCTTTTCTGCTGGACTTCACTTGGCGCTGTGGCTTAGGTGGTTAAAGCGCCTGTCTAGTAAACAGGAGATCCTGAGTTCAAATCTCAGCAGTGCCTTTTTTC
>NW_026607749.1:0-119136 GCF_029499605.1 Hyla sarda | reverse complement strand
AGGTGAATCGCTGCTGTTCTTCTGTGCAGCACACTGCTCTCTGATCTTCTCTATAATAGAACGCTGTAGACAGTGACTGGGAGGTGAATCGCTGCTGTTCTGTGCAGTACACTGCTCTCTGATCCTCTCTATAATAGAACGCTGTAGACAGTGACTGGGAGGTGAATCGCTGCTGTTCTTCTGTGCAGCACACTGCTCTCTGATCTTCTCTATAATAGAACGCTGTAGACGGGGACTGGGAGGTGAATCGCTGCTGTTCTGTGCAGCACACTGCTCTCTGATCTTCTCTATAATAGAACGCTGTAGACAGTGACTGGGAGGTGAATCGCTGCTGTTCTTCTGTGCAGTACACTGCTCTCTGATCCTCTCTATAATAGAACGCTGTAGACAGTGACTGGGAGGTGAATCGCTGCTGTTCTTCTGTGCAGTACACTGCTCTCTGATCCTCTCTATAATAGAACGCTGTAGACAGTGACTGGAAGGTGAATCGCTGCTGTTCTTCTGTGCAGCACACTGCTCTCTAATCCTCTCTATAATAGAACGCTGTAGACAGTGACTGGGAGGTGAATCGCTGCTGTTCTTCTGTGCAGCACACTGCTCTCTGATCCTCTCTATAATAGAATGCTGTAGACGGTGACTGGGAGGTGAATCGCTGCTGTTCTTCTGTGCAGCACACTGCTCTCTGATCCTCTATATAATAGAACGCTGTAGACGGTGACTGGGAGGGGAATCGCTGCTGTTCTTCTGTGCAGCACACTGCTCTCTGATCTTCTCTATAATAGAACGCTGTAGACAGTGACTGGGAGGTGAATCGCTGCTGTTCTGTGCAGTACACTGCTCTCTGATCTTCTCTATAATAGAACGCTGTAGACAGTGACTGGGAGGTGAATCGCTGCTGTTCTTCTGTGCAGCACACTGCTCTCTGATCTTCTCTATAATAGAACGCTGTAGACAGTGACTGGGAGGTGAATCGCTGCTGTTCTTCTGTGCAGTACACTGCTCTCTGATCTTCTCTATAATAGAACGCTGTAGACAGTGACTGGGAGGTGAATCGCTGCTGTTCTGTGCAGCACACTGCTCTCTGATCCTCTCTATAATAGAACGCTGTAGACAGTGACTGGGAGTTGAATCGCTGCTGTTCTTCTGTGCAGCACACTGCTCTCTGATCTTCTCTATAATAGAACGCTGTAGACAGTGACTGGGAGGTGAATCGCTGCTGTTCTGTGCAGTACACTGCTCTCTGATCTTCTCTATAATAGAACGCTGTAGACAGTGACTGGGAGGTGAATCGCTGCTGTTCTGTGCAGCACACTGCTCTCTGATCCTCTCTATAATAGAAAGCTGTAGACAGTGACTGGGAGGTGAATCGCTGCTGTTCTTCTGTGCAGCACACTGCTCTCTGATCTTCTCTATAATAGAACGCTGTAGACAGTGACTGGGAGGTGAATCGCTGCTGTTCTGTGCAGTACACTGCTCTCTGATCCTCTCTATAATAGAACGCTGTAGACAGTGACTGGGAGGTGAATCGCTGCTGTTCTTCTGTGCAGCACACTGCTCTCTGATCCTCTCTATAATAGAAAGCTGTAGACAGTGACTGGGAGGTGAATCGCTGCTGTTCTTCTGTGCAGCACACTGCTCTCTGATCTTCTCTATAATAGAACGCTGTAGACGGGGACTGGGAGGTGAATCGCTGCTGTTCTGTGCAGTACACTGCTCTCTGATCCTCTCTATAATAGAACGCTGTAGACAGTGACTGGGAGGTGAATCGCTGCTGTTCTTCTGTGCAGTACACTGCTCTCTGATCTTCTCTATAATAGAACGCTGTAGACAGTGACTGGGAGGTGAATCGCTGCTGTTCTGTGCAGCACACTGCTCTCTGATCCTCTCTATAATAGAAAGCTGTAGACAGTGACTGGGAGGTGAATCGCTGCTGTTCTTCTGTGCAGCACACTGCTCTCTGATCTTCTCTATAATAGAACGCTGTAGACAGTGACTGGGAGGTGAATCGCTGCTGTTCTGTGCAGTACACTGCTCTCTGATCCTCTCTATAATAGAACGCTGTAGACAGTGACTGGGAGGTGAATCGCTGCTGTTCTTCTGTGCAGCACACTGCTCTCTGATCCTCTCTATAATAGAAAGCTGTAGACAGTGACTGGGAGGTGAATCGCTGCTGTTCTTCTGTGCAGCACACTGCTCTCTGATCTTCTCTATAATAGAACGCTGTAGACGGGGACTGGGAGGTGAATCGCTGCTGTTCTGTGCAGTACACTGCTCTCTGATCCTCTCTATAATAGAACGCTGTAGACAGTGACTGGGAGGTGAATCGCTGCTGTTCTTCTGTGCAGCACACTGCTCTCTGATCCTCTCTATAATAGAACGCTGTAGACGGTGACTGGGAGGTGAATCGCTGCTGTTCTGTGCAGCACACTGCTCTCTGATCCTCTCTATAATAGAACGCTGTAGACAGTGACTGGGAGGTGAATCGCTGCTGTTCTTCTGTGCAGCACACTGCTCTCTGATCTTCTCTATAATAGAACGCTGTAGACAGTGACTGGGAGGTGAATCGCTGCTGTTCTTCTGTGCAGCACACTGCTCTCTGATCCTCTCTATAATAGAACGCTGTAGACAGTGACTGGGAGGTGAATCGCTGCTGTTCTGTGCAGCACACTGCTCTCTGATCCTCTCTATAATAGAACACTGGAGACAGTGACTGGGAGGTGAATCGCTGCTGTTCTTCTGTGCAGCACACTGCTCTCTGATCTTCTCTATAATAGAACGCTGTAGACAGTGACTGGGAGGTGAATCGCTGCTGTTCTGTGCAGTACACTGCTCTCTGATCTTCTCTATAATAGAACGCTGTAGACAGTGACTGGGAGGTGAATCGCTGCTGTTCTTCTGTGCAGCACACTGCTCTCTGATCCTCTCTATAATAGAACGCTGTAGACAGTGACTGGGAGGTGAATCGCTGCTGTTCTTCTGTGCAGCACACTGCTCTCTGATCTTCTCTATAATAGAACGCTGTAGACAGTGACTGGGAGGTGAATCACTGCTGTTCTTCTGTGCAGTACACTGCTCTCTGATCCTCTCTATAATAGAACGCTGTAGACAGTGACTGGGAGGTGAATCGCTGCTGTTCTTCTGTGCAGCACACTGCTCTCTGATCTTCTCTATAATAGAACGCTGTAGACAGTGACTGGGAGGTGAATCGCTGCTGTTCTTCTGTGCAGTACACTGCTCTCTGATCCTCTCTATAATAGAACGCTGTAGACGGTGACTGGGAGGTGAATCGCTGCTGTTCTTCTGTGCAGCACACTGCTCTCTGATCTTCTCTATAATAGAACGCTGTAGACAGTGACTGGGAGGTGAATCGCTGCTGTTCTTCTGTGCAGTACACTGCTCTCTGATCCTCTCTATAATAGAACGCTGTAGACGGTGACTGGGAGGTGAATCGCTGCTGTTCTTCTGTGCAGTACACTGCTCTCTGATCCTCTCTATAATAGAACGCTGTAGACAGTGACTGGAAGGTAAATCGCTGCTGTTCTGTGCAGCACACTGCTCTCTGATCTTCTCTATAATAGAACGCTGTAGACAGTGACTGGGAGGTGAATCACTGCTGTTCTTCTGTGCAGCACACTGCTCTCTGATCTTCTCTATAATAGAACGCTGTAGACAGTGACTGGGAGGTGAATCGCTGCTGTTCTTCTGTGCAGCACACTGCTCTCTGATCTTCTCTATAATAGAACGCTGTAGACAGTGACTGGAAGGTGAATCGCTGCTGTTCTGTGCAGCACACTGCTCTCTGATCTTCTCTATAATAGAACGCTGTAGACGATGACTGGGAGGTGAATCGCTGCTGTTCTTCTGTGCAGCACACTGCTCTCTGATCCTCTCTATAATAGAACGCTGTAGACAGTGACTGGGAGGTGAATCGCTGCTGTTCTTCTGTGCAGCACACTGCTCTCTGATCTTCTCTATAATAGAACGCTGTAGACAGTGACTGGGAGGTGAATCGCTGCTGTTCTTCTGTGCAGTACACTGCTCTCTGATCTTCTCTATAATAGAACGCTGTAGACAGTGACTGGGAGGTGAATCGCTGCTGTTCTTCTGTGCAGCACACTGCTCTCTGATCCTCTCTATAATAGACCGCTGTAGACAGTGACTGGGAGGTGAATCGCTGCTGTTCTGTGCAGCACACTGCTCTCTGATCTTCTCTATAATAGAACGCTGTAGACAGTGACAGGGAGGTGAATCGCTGCTGTTCTTCTGTGCAGCACACTGCTCTCTGATCTTCTCTATAATAGAACGCTGTAGACAGTGACTGGGAGGTGAATCGCTGCTGTTCTGTGCAGCACACTGCTCTCTGATCCTCTCTATAATAGAACGCTGTAGACAGTGACTGGGAGGTGAATCGCTGCTGTTCTTCTGTGCAGCACACTGCTCTCTGATCTTCTCTATAATAGAACGCTGTAGACAGTGACTGGGAGGTGAATCACTGCTGTTCTGTGCAGCACACTGCTCTCTGATCCTCTCTATAATAGAACGCTGTAGACAGTGACTGGGAGGTGAATCGCTGCTGTTCTTCTGTGCAGCACACTGCTCTCTGATCTTCCCTATAATAGAACGCTGTAGACAGTGACTGGGAGGTGAATCGCTGCTGTTCTTCTGTGCAGCACACTGCTCTCTGATCCTCTCTATAATAGAACGCTGTAGACAGTGACTGGGAGGTGAATCGCTGCTGCTCTTCTGTGCAGCACACTGCTCTCTGATCTTCTCTATAATAGAACGCTGTAGACAGTGACTGGGAGGTAAATCGCTGCTGTTCTGTGCAGCACACTGCTCTCTTATCTTCTCTATAATAGAACGCTGTAGACAGTGACTGGGAGGTGAATCGCTGCTGTTCTTCTGTGCAGCACACTGCTCTCTGATCTTCTCTATAATAGAACGCTGTATACAGTGACTGGGAGGTGAATCGCTGCTGTTCTTCTGTGCAGCACACTGCTCTCTGATCCTCTCTATAATAGAACGCTGTAGACAGTGACTGGGAGGTGAATCGCTGCTGTTCTTCTGTGCAGCACACTGCTCTCTGATCTTCTCTATAATAGAACGCTGTAGACAGTGACTGGGAGGTGAATCGCTGCTGTTCTTCTGTGCAGCACACTGCTCTCTGATCCTCTCTATAATAGAACGCTGTAGACAGTGACTGGAAGGTGAATCGCTGCTGTTCTTCTGTGCAGTACACTGCTCTCTGATCCTCTCTATAATAGAACGCTGTAGACAGTGACTGGGAGGTGAATCGCTGCTGTTCTTCTGTGCAGCACACTGCTCTCTGATCCTCTCTATAATAGAACGCTGTAGACAGTGACTGGGAGGTGAATCGCTGCTGTTCTTCTGTGCAGCACACTGCTCTCTGATCTTCTCTATAATAGAACGCTGTAGACAGTGACTGGGAGGTGAATCGCTGCTGTTCTTCTGTGCAGCACACTGCTCTCTGATCTTCTCTATAATAGAACGCTGTAGACAGTGACTGGGAGGTGAATCGCTGCTGTTCTGTTCAGCACACTGCTCTCTGATCCTCTCTATAATAGAACGCTGTAGACGGTGACTGGGAGGTGAATCGCTGTTCTTCTGTGCAGCACACTGCTCTCTGATCCTCTCTATAATAGAACGCTGTAGACAGTGACTGGGAGGTGAATCGCTGCTGTTCTTCTGTGCAGCACACTGCTCTCTGATCTTCTCTATAATAGAACGCTGTAGACAGTGACTGGGAGGTGAATCGCTGCTGTTCTGTGCAGCACACTGCTCTCTAATCTTCTCTATAATAGAACACTGTAGACAGTGACTGGGAGGTGAATCGCTGCTGTTCTTCTGTGCAGCACACTGTTCTCTGATCCTCTCTATAATAGAACGCTGTAGACAGTGACTGGGAGGTGAATCGCTGCTGCTCTTCTGTGCAGCACACTGCTCTCTGATCCTCTCTATAATAGAACGCTGTAGACAGTGACTGGAAGGTGAATCGCTGCTGTTCTGTGCAGCACACTGCTCTCTGATCTTCTCTATAATAGAACGCTGTAGACAGTGACTGGGAGGTGAATCGCTGCTGTTCTTCTGTGCAGCACACTGCTCTCTGATCTTCTCTATAATAGAACGCTGTAGACAGTGACTGGGAGGTGAATCGCTGCTGTTCTTCTGTGCAGTACACTGCTCTCTGATCCTCTCTATAATAGAACGCTGTAGACAGTGACTGGGAGGTGAATCGCTGCTGTTCTTCTGTGCAGCACACTGCTCTCTGATCTTCTCTATAATAGAACGCTGTAGACGGTGACTGGGAGGGGAATCGCTGCTGTTCTTCTGTGCAGCACACTGCTCTCTGATCCTCTCTATAATGGAACGCTGTAGACAGTGACTGGGAGGTGAATCGCTGCTGTTCTTCTGTGCAGCACACTGCTCTCTGATCTTCTCTATAATAGAACGCTGTAGACAGTGACTGGGAGGTGAATCGCTGCTGTTCTTCTGTGCAGCACACTGCTCTCTGATCTTCTCTATAATAGAACGCTGTAGACAGTGACTGGGAGGTGAATCGCTGCTGTTCTTCTGTGCAGCACACTGCTCTCTGATCTTCTCTATAATAGAACGCTGTAGACAGTGACTGGGAGGTGAATCGCTGCTGTTCTTCTGTGCAGTACACTGCTCTCTGATCCTCTCTATAATAGAACGCTGTAGACAGTGACTGGGAGGTGAATCGCTGCTGTTCTTCTGTGCAGTACACTGCTCTCTGATCTTCTCTATAATAGAATGCTGTAGACGGTGACTGGGAGGTGAATCGCTGCTGTTCTGTGCAGTACACTGCTCTCTGATCCTCTCTATAATAGAACGCTGTAGACAGTGACTGGGAGGTGAATCGCTGCTGTTCTTCTGTGCAGCACACTGCTCTCTGATCTTCTCTATAATAGAACGCTGTAGACAGTGACTGGGAGGTGAATCGCTGCTGTTCTTCTGTGCAGTACACTGCTCTCTGATCTTCTCTATAATAGAACGCTGTAGACAGTGACTGGGAGGTGAATCGCTGCTGTTCTGTGCAGCACACTGCTCTCTAATCTTCTCTATAATAGAATGCTGTAGACGGTGACTGGGAGGTGAATCGCTGCTGTTCTTCTGTGCAGCACACTGCTCTCTGATCCTCTCTATAATAGAACGCTGTAGACAGTGACTGGGAGGTGAATCGCTGCTGTTCTTCTGTGCAGCACACTGCTCTCTGATCTTCTCTATAATAGAACGCTGTAGACAGTGACTGGAAGGTAAATCGCTGCTGTTCTGTGCAGCACACTGCTCTCTGATCTTCTCTATAATAGAACGCTGTAGACAGTGACTGGGAGGTGAATCGCTGCTGTTCTTCTGTGCAGCACACTGCTCTCTGATCTTCTCTATAATAGAACGCTGTAGACAGTGACTGGGAGGTGAATCGCTGCTTTTCTTCTGTGCAGCACACTGCTCTCTGATCTTCTCTATAATAGAACGCTGTAGACGGTGACTGGGAGGTGAATCGCTGCTGTTCTTCTGTGCAGCACACTGCTCTCTGATCTTCTCTATAATAGAACGCTGTAGACAGTGACTGGGAGGTGAATTGCTGCTGTTCTGTGCAGCACACTGCTCTCTGATCTTCTCTATAATAGAACGCTGTAGACAGTGACTGGGAGGTGAATCGCTGCTGTTCTTCTGTGCAGCACACTGCTCTCTGATCCTCTCTATAATAGAACGCTGTAGACAGTGACTGGGAGGTGAATCGCTGCTGTTCTTCTGTGCAGCACACTGCTCTCTGATCTTCTCTATAATAGAACGCTGTAGACAGTGACTGGGAGGTGAATCGCTGCTGTTCTTCTGTGCAGCACACTGCTCTCTGATCTTCTCTATAATAGAACGCTGTAGACAGTGACTGGGAGGTGAATCGCTGCTGTTCTTCTGTGCAGCACACTGCTCTCTGATCTTCTCTATAATAGAACGCTGTAGACGGTGACTGGGAGGGGAATCGCTGCTGTTCTTCTGTGCAGCACACTGCTCTATGATCCTCTCTATAATAGAACGCTGTAGACAGTGACTGGGAGGTGAATCGCTGCTGTTCTTCTGTGCAGCACACTGCTCTCTGATCTTCTCTATAATAGAACGATGTAGACAGTGACTGGGAGGTGAATCGCTGCTGTTCTTCTGTGCAGCACACTGCTCTCTGATCTTCTCTATAATAGAACGCTGTAGACAGTGACTGGGAGGTGAATCGCTGCTGTTCTTCTGTGCAGCACACTGCTCTCTGATCTTCTCTATAATAGAATGCTGTAGACAGTGACTGGGAGGTGAATCGCTGCTGTTCTTCTGTGCAGCACACTGCTCTCTGATCTTCTCTATAATAGAACGCTGTAGACGGTGACTGGGAGGTGAATCGCTGCTGTTCTTCTGTGCAGCACACTGCTCTCTGATCTTCTCTATAATAGAACGCTGTAGACAGTGACTGGGAGGTGAATCGCTGCTGTTCTTCTGTGCAGTACACTGCTCTCTAATCTTCTCTATAATAGAACGCTGTAGACAGTGACTGGGAGGTGAATCGCTGCTGTTCTTCTGTGCAGCACACTGCTCTCTGATCTTCTCTATAATAGAATGCTGTAGACGGTGACTGGGAGGTGAATCGCTGCTGTTCTGTGCAGCACACTGCTCTCTGATCCTCTCTATAATAGAACGCTGTAGACAGTGACTGGAAGGTGAATCGCTGCTGTTCTTCTGTGCAGCACACTGCTCTCTGATCTTCTCTATAATAGAACGCTGTAGACAGTGACTGGGAGGTGAATCGCTGCTGTTCTTCTGTGCAGCACACTGCTCTCTGATCCTCTCTATAATAGAACGCTGTAGACAGTGACTGGGAGGTGAATCGCTGCTGTTCTGTGCAGTACACTGCTCTCTGATCTTCTCTATAATAGAACGCTGTAGACAGTGACTGGGAGGTGAATCGCTGCTGTTCTTCTGTGCAGCACACTGCTCTCTGATCTTCTCTATAATAGAACGCTGTAGACAGTGACTGGGAGGTGAATCGCTGCTGTTCTTCTGTGCAGCACACTGCTCTCTGATCCTCTCTATAATAGAACGCTGTAGACGGTGACTGGGAGGTGAATCGCTGCTGTTCTTCTGTGCAGCACACTGCTCTCTGATCCTCTCTATAATAGAACGCTGTAGACAGTGACTGGGAGGTGAATCGCTGCTGTTCTTCTGTGCAGCACACTGCTCTCTGATCTTCTCTATAATAGAACGCTGTAGACAGTGACTGGGAGGTGAATCGCTGCTGTTCTTCTGTGCAGCACACTGCTCTCTGATCCTCTCTATAATAGAACGCTGTAGACAGTGACTGGGAGGTGAATCGCTGCTGTTCTTCTGTGCAGCACACTGCTCTCTGATCTTCTCTATAATAGAACGCTGTAGACAGTGACTGGGAGGTGAATCACTGCTGTTCTGTGCAGCACACTGCTCTCTGATCTTCTCTATAATAGAACGCTGTAGACAGTGACTGGGAGGTGAATCGCTGCTGTTCTGTGCAGCACACTGCTCTCTGATCCTCTCTATAATAGAACGCTGTAGACAGTGACTGGGAGGTGGATCGCTGCTGTTCTGTGCAGCACACTGCTCTCTGATCCTCTCTATAATAGAACGCTGTAGACAGTGACTGGGAGGTGAATCGCTGCTGTTCTTCTGTGCAGCACACTGCTCTCTGATCCTCTCTATAATAGAACGCTGTAGACGGTGACTGGGAGGTGAATCGCTGCTGTTCTTCTGTGCAGTACACTGCTCTCTGATCTTCTCTATAATAGAACGCTGTAGACGGTGACTGGGAGGTGAATCGCTGCTGTTCTTCTGTGCAGCACACTGCTCTCTGATCTTCTCTATAATAGAACGCTGTAGACGGTGACTGGGAGGTGAATCGCTGCTGTTCTGTGCAGCACACTGCTCTCTGATCTTCTCTATAATAGAACGCTGTAGACAGTGACTGGGAGGTGAATCGCTGCTGTTCTTCTGTGCAGCACACTGCTCTCTGATCTTCTCTATAATAGAACGCTGTAGACGGTGACTGGGAGGTGAATCGCTGCTGTTCTTCTGTGCAGCACACTGCTCTCTGATCTTCTCTATAATAGAACGCTGGAGACAGTGACTGGGAGGTGAATCGCTGCTGTTCTTCTGTGCAGCACACTGCTCTCTGATCCTCTATATAATAGAACGCTGTAGACAGTGACTGGGAGGTGAATCGCTGCTGTTCTTCTGTACAGCACACTGCTCTCTGATCTTCTCTATAATAGAACGCTGTAGACAGTGACTGGGAGGTGAATCACTGCTGTTCTGTGCAGCACACTGCTCTCTGATCTTCTCTATAATAGAACGCTGTAGACAGTGACTGGGAGGTGAATCACTGCTGTTCTGTGCAGCACACTGCTCTCTGATCCTCTCTATAATAGAACGCTGTAGACAGTGACTGGGAGGTGAATCGCTGCTGTTCTGTGCAGCACACTGTTCTCTGATCCCCTCTATAATAGAACGCTGTAGACAGTGACTGGGAGGTGAATCGCTGCTGTTCTTCTGTTCAGCACACTGCTCTCTGATCTTCTCTATAATAGAACGCTGTAGACAGTGACTGGGAGGTGAATCGCTGCTGTTCTTCTGTTCAGCACACTGCTCTCTGATCTTCTCTATAATAGAACGCTGTAGACAGTGACTGGGAGGTGAATCGCTGCTGTTCTTCTGTGCAGCACACTGCTCTCTGATCTTCTCTATAATAGAACGCTGTAGACGGTGACTGGGAGGTGAATCGCTGCTGTTCTTCTGTGCAGCACACTGCTCTCTGATCCTCTATATAATAGAACGCTGTAGACAGTGACTGGGAGGTGAATCGCTGCTGTTCTTCTGTACAGCACACTGCTCTCTGATCTTCTCTATAATAGAACGCTGTAGACAGTGACTGGGAGGTGAATCACTGCTGTTCTGTGCAGCACACTGCTCTCTGATCCTCTCTATAATAGAACGCTGTAGACGGTGACTGGGAGGTGAATCGCTGCTGTTCTTCTGTGCAGTACACTGCTCTCTGATCTTCTCTATAATAGAACGCTGTAGACAGTGACTGGGAGGTGAATCGCTGCTGTTCTTCTGTGCAGCACACTGCTCTCTGATCCTCTCTATAATAGAACGCTGTAGACAGTGACTGGGAGGTGAATCACTGCTGTTCTTCTGTGCAGCACACTGCTCTCTGATCTTCTCTATAATAGAACGATGTAGACAGTGACTGGGAGGTGAATTGCTGCTGTTCTGTGCAGCACACTGCTCTCTGATCTTCTCTATAATAGAACGCTGTAGACAGTGACTGGGAGGTGAATCGCTACTGTTCTGTGCAGCACACTGCTCTCTGATCCTCTCTATAATAGAACGCTGTAGACAGTGACTGGGAGGTGAATCGCTGCTGTTCTTCTGTGCAGCACACTGCTCTCTGATCTTCTCTATAATAGAACGCTGTAGACAGTGACTGGGAGGTGAATCGCTACTGTTCTGTGCAGCACACTGCTCTCTGATCCTCTCTATAATAGAACGCTGTAGACAGTGACTGGGAGGTGAATCGCTGCTGTTCTTCTGTGCAGCACACTGCTCTCTGATCTTCTCTATAATAGAACGCTGTAGACAGTGACTGGAAGGTGAATCGCTGCTGTTCTGTGCAGCACACTGCTCTCTGATCTTCTCTATAATAGAACGCTGTAGACAGTGACTGGGAGGTGAATCGCTGCTGTTCTTCTGTGCAGCACACTGCTCTCTGATCCTCTCTATAATAGAACGCTGTAGACAGTGACTGGGAGGTGAATCGCTGCTGTTCTGTGCAGCACACTGCTCTCTGATCTTCTCTATAATAGAACGCTGTAGACAGTGACTGGGAGGTGAATCGCTGCTGTTCTTCTGTGCAGTACACTGCTCTCTGATCTTCTCTATAATAGAACGCTGTAGACAGTGACTGGGAGGTGAATCACTGCTGTTCTTCTGTGCAGCACACTGCTCTCTCATCTTCTCTATAATAGAACGCTGTAGACAGTGACTGGGAGGTGAATCGCTGCTGTTCTTCTGTTCAGCACACTGCTCTCTGATCTTCTCTATAATAGAACGCTGTAGACAGTGACTGGGAGGTGAATCGCTGCTGTTCTTCTGTGCAGCACACTGCTCTCTGATCTTCTCTATAATAGAACGCTGTAGACGGTGACTGGGAGGTGAATCGCTGCTGTTCTTCTGTGCAGCACACTGCTCTCTGATCCTCTATATAATAGAACGCTGTAGACAGTGACTGGGAGGTGAATCGCTGCTGTTCTTCTGTGCAGCACACTGCTCTCTGATCTTCTCTATAATAGAACGCTGTAGACAGTGACTGGGAGGTGAATCACTGCTGTTCTGTGCAGCACACTGCTCTCTGATCCTCTCTATAATAGAACGCTGTAGACAGTGACTGGGAGGTGAATCGCTGCTGTTCTTCTGTGCAGTACACTGCTCTCTGATCTTCTCTATAATAGAACGCTGTAGACAGTGACTGGGAGGTGAATCGCTGCTGTTCTTCTGTGCAGCACACTGCTCTCTGATCCTCTCTATAATAGAACGCTGTAGACAGTGACTGGGAGGTGAATCACTGCTGTTCTTCTGTGCAGCACACTGCTCTCTGATCTTCTCTATAATAGAACGATGTAGACAGTGACTGGGAGGTGAATTGCTGCTGTTCTGTGCAGCACACTGCTCTCTGATCTTCTCTATAATAGAACGCTGTAGACAGTGACTGGGAGGTGAATCGCTACTGTTCTGTGCAGCACACTGCTCTCTGATCCTCTCTATAATAGAACGCTGTAGACAGTGACTGGGAGGTGAATCGCTGCTGTTCTTCTGTGCAGCACACTGCTCTCTGATCTTCTCTATAATAGAACGCTGTAGACAGTGACTGGGAGGTGAATCGCTACTGTTCTGTGCAGCACACTGCTCTCTGATCCTCTCTATAATAGAACGCTGTAGACAGTGACTGGGAGGTGAATCGCTGCTGTTCTTCTGTGCAGCACACTGCTCTCTGATCTTCTCTATAATAGAACGCTGTAGACAGTGACTGGAAGGTGAATCGCTGCTGTTCTGTGCAGCACACTGCTCTCTGATCTTCTCTATAATAGAACGCTGTAGACAGTGACTGGGAGGTGAATCGCTGCTGTTCTTCTGTGCAGCACACTGCTCTCTGATCCTCTCTATAATAGAACGCTGTAGACAGTGACTGGGAGGTGAATCGCTGCTGTTCTGTGCAGCACACTGCTCTCTGATCTTCTCTATAATAGAACGCTGTAGACAGTGACTGGGAGGTGAATCGCTGCTGTTCTTCTGTGCAGTACACTGCTCTCTGATCTTCTCTATAATAGAACGCTGTAGACAGTGACTGGGAGGTGAATCACTGCTGTTCTTCTGTGCAGCACACTGCTCTCTCATCTTCTCTATAATAGAACGCTGTAGACAGTGACTGGGAGGTGAATCGCTGCTGTTCTTCTGTGCAGCACACTGCTCTCTGATCTTCTCTATAATAGAACGCTGTAGACAGTGACTGGGAGGTGAATCGCTGCAGTGAGAATGCTTTTCTCCTGTCCCACAATAAAGATAATATACTGGGTCACTTACTCATTCCATCCATAGAGATCTGACAGAAATTTTTCAATTCCATAAAGGAACAAGACTGGGACGTCCTCTCTCCCCTTCGCTCTTCTTATTATTTGTGGAACCTCTAGTATTTTTGCTGAAAGATATCCTTCCCTATGAGGGATTTGGACTGAAAGATTCTGCTCAAAAAGTTCTTGCTTATTCAGATGACATTTAACTTTTTGTAAAAAATCTGCCCCATGACCTCATATCAATCATGGCAGCTATTGAAGGGTTTGGCGATTTTGGGAATGGAAATCAACTGGAATAAATCAAATTTCCTCCCTCTTGATAATGAGATAAGGGAAAGCTTTGTCCTTCTTAAGATACTCAAAAAGATCGATAGTATAGAGAACCTGGGTGTGAAGATTGCGCTTTTATAGGGGTACTCCGGTGCAAAACATCTTATCTCCTGTGAAAAGGATAGGGTATAAGATGTTACATCGCGGGGGTCCCACCGTGGACCAAGCACGCCAGTGTTTTTCTTGTGAAATTCCCAATAAGTTTGATGTGTCACATGACCCTCTTCCTATTGAAAAAACTTGGATTCAAAGTTGGATTCAAAATGGCCGACTTGGTCACCACCCATCTTGTAAAGTTTCCCCCCTCACATATACTAATGTGCCACAAACAGGAAGTTAATATCACCAACCATTCCCATTTTATTAAGGTGTATCCATAAAAATGGCCTACCCTGTAGTTTCTAAGAAAGAAGAAATGTGAAATGGGTTAAATATCTAAATTTGAATGGAGCTCTATAGAAAAAAGTCTGAAAATTGTTTCGAGATTCAAATTGTAATGAGAATCATAAAATAATTAAATGTAAAACTATTCATAGGTTATATTATACACCGGAGATGTGGTGTGAGAGCCTCTGCTGAATGTCCTCATTATATTATACACCGGAGAGTCTATATAATGTGGTGTGAGAGCCTCTGCTGAATGTCCTTGTTATATTATACACCGGAGAGTCTATATAATGTGGTGTGAGAGCCTCTGCTGAATGTCCTCCTTATATTATACACCGGAGAGTCTATATAATGTGGTGTGAGAGCCTCTGCTAAATGTCCTTGTTATATTATACACCGGGGAGTCTATATAATGTGGTGTGAGAGCCTCTGCTGAATGTCCTTGTTATATTATACACCGGAGAGGCTATATAATGTGGTGTGAGAGCCTCTGCTGAATGTCCTTGTTATATTATACACCGGAGAGTCTATATAATGTGGTGTGATAGCCTCTGCTGAATGTCCTCGTTATATTATACACTGGAGAGTCTATATAATGTTGTGTGAGAGCCTCTGCTGAATGTCCTTGTTATATTATACACCGGAGAGTCTATATAATGTGGTGTGAGAGCCTCTGCTGAATGTCCTCATTATATTATACACCGGAGAGTCTATATAATTTGGTGTGAGAGCCTCTGCTGAATGTCCTTGTTATATTATACACCGGAGAGTCTATATAATGTGGTGTGAGAGCCTCTGCTGAATGTCCTTGATATATTATACACCGGAGAGTCTATATAATGTGGTGTGAGAGCCTCTGCTGAATGTCCTTGTTATATTATACACAGGAGAGTCTATATAATGTGGTGTGAGAGCCTCTGCTGAATGTCCTTGTTATATTATACACCGGAGAGTCTATATAATGTGGTGTAAGAGCCTCTGCTGAATGTCCTTGTTATATTATACACCGGAGAGTCTATATAATGTGGTGTGAGAGCCTCTGCTGAATGTCCTCATTATATTATACACCGGAGAGTCTATATAATGTGGTGTGAGAGCCTCTGCTGAATGTCCTTGTTATATTATACACTGGAGAGTCTATATAATGTGGTGTGAGAGCCTCTGCTGAATGTCCTTGATATATTATACACCAGAGAGTCTATATAATGTGGTGTGAGAGCCTCTGCTAAATGTCCTTGTTATATTATACACCGGAGAGTCTATATAATGTGGTGTGAGAGCCTCTGCTGAATGTCCTTGTTATATTATACACTGGAGAGTCTATATAATGTGGTGTGAGAGCCTCTGCTGAATGTCCTTGTTATATTATACACTGGAGAGTCTATATAATGTGGTGTGAGAGCCTCTGCTGAATGTCCTCGTTATATTATACACCGGAGAGTCTATATAATGTGGTGTGAGAGCCTCTGCTGAATGTCCTTGTTATATTATACACCGGAGAGTCTATATAATGTGGTGTGAGAGCCTCTGCTGAATGTCCTTGTTATATTATACACCAGAGAGTCTATATAATGTGTGTGAGAGCCTCTGCTGAATGTCCTTGTTATATTATACACCAGAGAGTCTAGATAATGTGGTGTGAGAGACTCTGCTGAATGTCCTTGATATATTATACACCGGAGAGTCTATATAATGTGGTGTGAGAGCCTCTGCTGAATGTCCTTGTTATATTATACACAGGAGAGTCTATATAATGTGGTGTGAGAGCCTCTGCTGAATGTCCTTGTTATATTATACACAGGAGAGTCTATATAATGTGGTGTGAGAGCCTCTGCTGAATGTCCTTGTTATATTATACACCGGAGAGTCTATATAATGTGGTGTGAGAGCCTCTGCTGAATGTCCTTGTTATATTATACACCGAAGAGTCTATATAATGTGGTGTAAGAGCCTCTGCTGAATGTCCTTGTTATATTATACACCGGAGAGTCTATATAATGTGGTGTGAGAGCTTCTGCTGAATGTCCTCATTATATTATACACCGGAGAGTCTATATAATGTGGTGTGAGAGCCTCTGCTGAATGTCCTTGTTATATTATACACCGGAGAGTCTATATAATGTGGTGTGAGAGCCTCTGCTGAATGTCCTTGATATATTATACACCGGAGAGTCTATATAATGTGGTGTGAGAGCCTCTGCTAAATGTCCTTGTTATATTATACACCGGAGAGTCTATATAATGTGGTGTGAGAGCCTCTGCTGAATGTCCTTGTTATATTATACACCGTAGAGTCTATATAATGTGTGTGAGAGCCTCTGCTGAATGTCCTCATTATATTATACACCGGAGAGTCTATATAATTTGGTGTGAGAGCCTCTGCTGAATGTCCTTGTTATATTATACACCGGAGAGTCTATATAATGTGGTGTGAGAGCCTCTGCTGAATGTCCTTGATATATTATACACCGGAGAGTCTATATAATGTGGTGTGAGAGCCTCTGCTGAATGTCCTTGTTATATTATACACAGGAGAGTCTATATAATGTGGTGTGAGAGCCTCTGCTGAATGTCCTTGTTATATTATACACCGGAGAGTCTATATAATGTGGTGTAAGAGCCTCTGCTGAATGTCCTTGTTATATTATACACCGGAGAGTCTATATAATGTGGTGTGAGAGCCTCTGCTGAATGCCCTCATTATATTATACACCGGAGAGTCTATATAATGTGGTGTGAGAGCCTCTGCTGAATGTCCTTGTTATATTATACACTGGAGAGTCTATATAATGTGGTGTGAGAGCCTCTGCTGAATGTCCTTGATATATTATACACCAGAGAGTCTATATAATGTGGTGTGAGAGCCTCTGCTAAATGTCCTTGTTATATTATACACCGGAGAGTCTATATAATGTGGTGTGAGAGCCTCTGCTGAATGTCCTTGTTATATTATACACTGGAGAGTCTATATAATGTGGTGTGAGAGCCTCTGCTGAATGTCCTTGTTATATTATACACTGGAGAGTCTATATAATGTGGTGTGAGAGCCTCTGCTGAATGTCCTCGTTATATTATACACCGGAGAGTCTATATAATGTGGTGTGAGAGCCTCTGCTGAATGTCCTTGTTATATTATACACCGGAGAGTCTATATAATGTGGTGTGAGAGCCTCTGCTGAATGTCCTTGTTATATTATACACCAGAGAGTCTATATAATGTGTGTGAGAGCCTCTGCTGAATGTCCTTGTTATATTATACACCAGAGAGTCTAGATAATGTGGTGTGAGAGACTCTGCTGAATGTCCTTGATATATTATACACCGGAGAGTCTATATAATGTGGTGTGAGAGCCTCTGCTGAATGTCCTTGTTATATTATACACAGGAGAGTCTATATAATGTGGTGTGAGAGCCTCTGCTGAATGTCCTTGTTATATTATACACAGGAGAGTCTATATAATGTGGTGTGAGAGCCTCTGCTGAATGTCCTTGTTATATTATACACCGGAGAGTCTATATAATGTGGTGTGAGAGCCTCTGCTGAATGTCCTTGTTATATTATACACCGGAGAGTCTATATAATGTGGTGTAAGAGCCTCTGCTGAATGTCCTTGTTATATTATACACCGGAGAGTCTATATAATGTGGTGTGAGAGCCTCTGCTGAATGTCCTCATTATATTATACACCGGAGAGTCTATATAATGTGGTGTGAGAGCCTCTGCTGAATGTCCTTGTTATATTATACACCGGAGAGTCTATATAATGTGGTGTGAGAGCCTCTGCTGAATGTCCTTGATATATTATACACCGGAGAGTCTATATAATGTGGTGTGAGAGCCTCTGCTAAATGTCCTTGTTATATTATACACCGGAGAGTCTATATAATGTGGTGTGAGAGCCTCTGCTGAATGTCCTTGTTATATTATACACCGTAGAGTCTATATAATGTGTGTGAGAGCCTCTGCTGAATGTCCTTGTTATATTATACACCAGAGAGTCTATATAATGTGTGTGAGAGCCTCTGCTGGATGTCCTTGTTATATTATACACCAGAGAGTCTATATAATGTGGTGTGAGAGCCTCTGCTGAATGTCCTTGTTATATTATGCACCAGAGAGTCTAGATAATGTGTGTGAGAGCCTCTGCTGAATGTCCTTGTTATATTATACACCGGAGAGTCTAGATAATGTGGTGTGAGAGACTCTGCTGAATGTCCTTGATATATTATACACCGGAGAGTCTATATAATGTGGTGTGAGAGCCTCTGCTGAATGTCCTTGTTATATTATACACAGGAGAGTCTATATAATGTGGTGTGAGAGCCTCTGCTGAATGTCCTTGTTATATTATACACAGGAGAGTCTATATAATGTGGTGTGAGAGCCTCTGCTGAATGTCCTTGTTATATTATACACCGGAGAGTCTATATAATGTGGTGTGAGAGCCTCTGCTGAATGTCCTTGTTATATTATACACTGGAGAGTCTATATAATGTGGTGTAAGAGCCTCTGCTGAATGTCCTTGTTATATTATACACCGGAGAGTCTATATAATGTGGTGTGAGAGCCTCTGCTGAATGTCCTCATTATATTATACACCGAAGAGTCTATATAATTTGGTGTGAGAGCCTCTGCTGAATGTCCTTGTTATATTATACACTGGAGAGTCTATATAATGTGGTGTGAGAGCCTCTGCTGAATGTCCTTGATATATTATACACCGGAGAGTCTATATAATGTGGTGTGAGAGCCTCTGCTAAATGTCCTTGTTATATTATACAACGGAGAGTCTATATAATGTGGTGTGAGAGCCTCTGCTGAATGTCCTTGTTATATTATACACTGGAGAGTCTATATAATGTGGTGTGAGAGCCTCTGCTGAATGTCCTTGTTATATTATACACTGGAGAGTCTATATAATGTGGTGTGAGAGCCTCTGCTGAATGTCCTCGTTATATTATACACCGGAGAGTCTATATAATGTGGTGTGAGAGCCTCTGCTGAATGTCCTTGTTATATTATACACTGGAGAGTCTATATAATGTGGTGTGAGAGCCTCTGCTGAATGTCCTTGTTATATTATACACTGGAGAGTCTATATAATGTGGTGTGAGAGCCTCTGCTGAATGTCCTCGTTATATTATACACCGGAGAGTCTATATAATGTGGTGTGAGAGCCTCTGCTGAATGTCCTTGTTATATTATACACCGGAGAGTCTATATAATGTGGTGTGAGAGCCTCTGCTGAATGTCCTTGTTATATTATACACCAGAGAGTCTATATAATGTGTGTGAGAGCCTCTGCTGAATGTCCTTGTTATATTATACACCAGAGAGTCTAGATAATGTGGTGTGAGAGACTCTGCTGAATGTCCTTGATATATTATACACCGGAGAGTCTATATAATGTGGTGTGAGAGCCTCTGCTGAATGTCCTTGTTATATTATACACAGGAGAGTCTATATAATGTGGTGTGAGAGCCTCTGCTGAATGTCCTTGTTATATTATACACAGGAGAGTCTATATAATGTGGTGTGAGAGCCTCTGCTGAATGTCCTTGTTATATTATACACCGGAGAGTCTATATAATGTGGTGTGAGAGCCTCTGCTGAATGTCCTTGTTATATTATACACCGAAGAGTCTATATAATGTGGTGTAAGAGCCTCTGCTGAATGTCCTTGTTATATTATACACCGGAGAGTCTATATAATGTGGTGTGAGAGCTTCTGCTGAATGTCCTCATTATATTATACACCGGAGAGTCTATATAATGTGGTGTGAGAGCCTCTGCTGAATGTCCTTGTTATATTATACACCGGAGAGTCTATATAATGTGGTGTGAGAGCCTCTGCTGAATGTCCTTGATATATTATACACCGGAGAGTCTATATAATGTGGTGTGAGAGCCTCTGCTAAATGTCCTTGTTATATTATACACCGGAGAGTCTATATAATGTGGTGTGAGAGCCTCTGCTGAATGTCCTTGTTATATTATACACCGTAGAGTCTATATAATGTGTGTGAGAGCCTCTGCTGAATGTCCTCATTATATTATACACCGGAGAGTCTATATAATTTGGTGTGAGAGCCTCTGCTGAATGTCCTTGTTATATTATACACCGGAGAGTCTATATAATGTGGTGTGAGAGCCTCTGCTGAATGTCCTTGATATATTATACACCGGAGAGTCTATATAATGTGGTGTGAGAGCCTCTGCTGAATGTCCTTGTTATATTATACACAGGAGAGTCTATATAATGTGGTGTGAGAGCCTCTGCTGAATGTCCTTGTTATATTATACACCGGAGAGTCTATATAATGTGGTGTAAGAGCCTCTGCTGAATGTCCTTGTTATATTATACACCGGAGAGTCTATATAATGTGGTGTGAGAGCCTCTGCTGAATGCCCTCATTATATTATACACCGTAGAGTCTATATAATGTGGTGTGAGAGCCTCTGCTGAATGTCCTTGTTATATTATACACTGGAGAGTCTATATAATGTGGTGTGAGAGCCTCTGCTGAATGTCCTTGATATATTATACACCAGAGAGTCTATATAATGTGGTGTGAGAGCCTCTGCTAAATGTCCTTGTTATATTATACACCGGAGAGTCTATATAATGTGGTGTGAGAGCCTCTGCTGAATGTCCTTGTTATATTATACACTGGAGAGTCTATATAATGTGGTGTGAGAGCCTCTGCTGAATGTCCTTGTTATATTATACACTGGAGAGTCTATATAATGTGGTGTGAGAGCCTCTGCTGAATGTCCTCGTTATATTATACACCGGAGAGTCTATATAATGTGGTGTGAGAGCCTCTGCTGAATGTCCTTGTTATATTATACACCGGAGAGTCTATATAATGTGGTGTGAGAGCCTCTGCTGAATGTCCTTGTTATATTATACACCAGAGAGTCTATATAATGTGTGTGAGTGCCTCTGCTGAATGTCCTTGTTATATTATACACCAGAGAGTCTAGATAATGTGGTGTGAGAGACTCTGCTGAATGTCCTTGATATATTATACACCGGAGAGTCTATATAATGTGGTGTGAGAGCCTCTGCTGAATGTCCTTGTTATATTATACACAGGAGAGTCTATATAATGTGGTGTGAGAGCCTCTGCTGAATGTCCTTGTTATATTATACACAGGAGAGTCTATATAATGTGGTGTGAGAGCCTCTGCTGAATGTCCTTGTTATATTATACACCGGAGAGTCTATATAATGTGGTGTGAGAGCCTCTGCTGAATGTCCTTGTTATATTATACACCGGAGAGTCTATATAATGTGGTGTAAGAGCCTCTGCTGAATGTCCTTGTTATATTATACACCGGAGAGTCTATATAATGTGGTGTGAGAGCCTCTGCTGAATGTCCTCATTATATTATACACCGGAGAGTCTATATAATGTGGTGTGAGAGCCTCTGCTGAATGTCCTTGTTATATTATACACCGGAGAGTCTATATAATGTGGTGTGAGAGCCTCTGCTGAATGTCCTTGATATATTATACACCGGAGAGTCTATATAATGTGGTGTGAGAGCCTCTGCTAAATGTCCTTGTTATATTATACACCGGAGAGTCTATATAATGTGGTGTGAGAGCCTCTGCTGAATGTCCTTGTTATATTATACACCGTAGAGTCTATATAATGTGTGTGAGAGCCTCTGCTGAATGTCCTTGTTATATTATACACCAGAGAGTCTATATAATGTGTGTGAGAGCCTCTGCTGGATGTCCTTGTTATATTATACACCAGAGAGTCTATATAATGTGGTGTGAGAGCCTCTGCTGAATGTCCTTGTTATATTATGCACCAGAGAGTCTAGATAATGTGTGTGAGAGCCTCTGCTGAATGTCCTTGTTATATTATACACCGGAGAGTCTAGATAATGTGGTGTGAGAGACTCTGCTGAATGTCCTTGATATATTATACACCGGAGAGTCTATATAATGTGGTGTGAGAGCCTCTGCTGAATGTCCTTGTTATATTATACACAGGAGAGTCTATATAATGTGGTGTGAGAGCCTCTGCTGAATGTCCTTGTTATATTATACACAGGAGAGTCTATATAATGTGGTGTGAGAGCCTCTGCTGAATGTCCTTGTTATATTATACACCGGAGAGTCTATATAATGTGGTGTGAGAGCCTCTGCTGAATGTCCTTGTTATATTATACACTGGAGAGTCTATATAATGTGGTGTAAGAGCCTCTGCTGAATGTCCTTGTTATATTATACACCGGAGAGTCTATATAATGTGGTGTGAGAGCCTCTGCTGAATGTCCTCATTATATTATACACCGAAGAGTCTATATAATTTGGTGTGAGAGCCTCTGCTGAATGTCCTTGTTATATTATACACTGGAGAGTCTATATAATGTGGTGTGAGAGCCTCTGCTGAATGTCCTTGATATATTATACACCGGAGAGTCTATATAATGTGGTGTGAGAGCCTCTGCTAAATGTCCTTGTTATATTATACAACGGAGAGTCTATATAATGTGGTGTGAGAGCCTCTGCTGAATGTCCTTGTTATATTATACACTGGAGAGTCTATATAATGTGGTGTGAGAGCCTCTGCTGAATGTCCTTGTTATATTATACACTGGAGAGTCTATATAATGTGGTGTGAGAGCCTCTGCTGAATGTCCTCGTTATATTATACACCGGAGAGTCTATATAATGTGGTGTGAGAGCCTCTGCTGAATGTCCTTGTTATATTATACACTGGAGAGTCTATATAATGTGGTGTGAGAGCCTCTGCTGAATGTACTTGTTATATTATACACCAGAGAGTCTATATAATGTGTGTGAGAGCCTCTGCTAAATGTCCTTGTTATATTATACACCAGAGAGTCTATATAATGTGGTGTGAGAGCCTCTGCTGAATGTCCTTGTTATATTATACACCGGAGAGTCTATATAATGTGGTGTGAGAGCCTCTGCTGAATGTCCTTGTTATATTATACACTGGAGAGTCTATATAATGTGGTGTGAGAGCCTCTGCTGAATGTCCTTGTTATATTATACACCAGAGAGTCTATATAATGTGTGTGAGAGCCTCTGCTGAATGTCCTCGTTATATTATACACCGGAGAGTCTATATAATGTGGTGTGAGAGCCTCTGCTGAATGTCCTTGTTATATTATACACTGGAGAGTCTATATAATGTGGTGTGAGAGCCTCTGCTGAATGTCCTTGTTATATTATACACCGGAGAGTCTATATAATGTGGTGTGAGAGCCTCTGCTGAATGTCCTCATTATATTATACACCGAAGAGTCTATATAATTTGGTGTGAGAGCCTCTGCTGAATGTCCTTGTTATATTATACACTGGAGAGTCTATATAATGTGGTGTGAGAGCCTCTGCTGAATGTCCTTGATATATTATACACCGGAGAGTCTATATAATGTGGTGTGAGAGCCTCTGCTAAATGTCCTTGTTATATTATACAACGGAGAGTCTATATAATGTGGTGTGAGAGCCTCTGCTGAATGTCCTTGTTATATTATACACTGGAGAGTCTATATAATGTGGTGTGAGAGCCTCTGCTGAATGTCCTTGTTATATTATACACTGGAGAGTCTATATAATGTGGTGTGAGAGCCTCTGCTGAATGTCCTCGTTATATTATACACCGGAGAGTCTATATAATGTGGTGTGAGAGCCTCTGCTGAATGTCCTTGTTATATTATACACTGGAGAGTCTATATAATGTGGTGTGAGAGCCTCTGCTGAATGTCCTTGTTATATTATACACCAGAGAGTCTATATAATGTGTGTGAGAGCCTCTGCTAAATGTCCTTGTTATATTATACACCAGAGAGTCTATATAATGTGGTGTGAGAGCCTCTGCTGAATGTCCTTGTTATATTATACACCGGAGAGTCTATATAATGTGGTGTGAGAGCCTCTGCTGAATGTCCTTGTTATATTATACACTGGAGAGTCTATATAATGTGGTGTGAGAGCCTCTGCTGAATGTCCTTGTTATATTATACACCAGAGAGTCTATATAATGTGTGTGAGAGCCTCTGCTGAATGTCCTCGTTATATTATACACCGGAGAGTCTATATAATGTGGTGTGAGAGCCTCTGCTGAATGTCCTTGTTATATTATACACTGGAGAGTCTATATAATGTGGTGTGAGAGCCTCTGCTGAATGTCCTCGTTATATTATGCACAGGAGAGTCTATATAATGTGTGTGAGAGCCTCTGCTGAATGTCCTTGTTATATTATACACCAGAGAGTCTATATACTGTTGTGTGGGAGCCTCTGCTGAATGTCCTCATAAAAAAAAGGAAAATATATGTATTATTAGGCATATGTGTTTTATGTTTGTTGATTATTTATCCACGGTCTATAGAAGTGTTTTGCCTATGTCTTTTTATACATGAATGTTTTTTGTTTTTTTTTATATTTACATATGTATGAAATGTAACAATTGGATGTATTTATGTTTAACCCCTTAAGGACGCAGGGTTTTTCAGTTTTTGCATTTTCGTTTTTTCCTCCTTACCTTTTAAAAATCATAACCCTTTCAATTTTCCACCTAAAAATCCATATT
This sequence comes from Hyla sarda, assembly GCF_029499605.1. Classification (NCBI taxonomy): domain Eukaryota; kingdom Metazoa; phylum Chordata; class Amphibia; order Anura; family Hylidae; genus Hyla; species Hyla sarda. Next base: position 94,151 of record NW_026607749.1, on the reverse strand, counting down.
ATGGCTTATTTTTTGCGTCACCAATTCTACTTTGCAGTGACATTAGTCATTTTACCCAAAAATCCCCCGTGTAATGGAAAAAAAATCATTGTGCGACAAAATCGAAGAAAAAATGCCATTTTGGAACTTTTGGGGGCTTCCGTTTCTACGTAGTACATTTTTCGGTAAAAATTACACCTTCTCTTTATTCTGTAGGTCCATACGGTTAAAATGATCCCCTGATTTTGTCGCACTTCTGGAAAAAATCATAACTACATGCAGGAAAATGTATAAGTTTAAAAATGTCATCTTCTGACCCCTATTACTTTTTATTTTTCCACATACAGGGCGGTATGAGGGCTCAATTTTGGCGCCGTGATCTGAAGTTTTTATCTGTACCATTTTTGTTTTCATCTGACTTTTTGATCACTTTTTTATTGTATAAAAAGTGACCAAAAATACGCTTTTTTGAATTTTTTTTACGTGTACGCCATTGAACGTGCGGTTTAATTAACAATATATTTTTATAGTTCAGACATGTACGCACGCGATGATACCACACATGTTTATTTTTATTTACACTTATTTTTTTATGGGAAAAGGGGGGTGATTCAAACTTTTATTAGGGAAGGGGTTAAATGATCTTTATTAACACTTTTTTTTTACTTTTTTTTTTTTTGCAGTGTTATAGCTCCCATAGGGACCTATAACACTACACACACTGATCTCTTATACTGATCATTATTATCCCATAGGAGACTATAACACTGCACACACTGATCTCTTATACTGATCATTGTTATCCCATAGGGGCTATAACACTGCACACACTGCTCTCTTATACTGATCCTTGTTATCCCATAGGAGACTATAACACTGCACACACTGATCTCTTATACTGATCACTGCACACACTGATCTCTTATACTGATCATTATTATCCCATAGGAGACTATAACACTGCACACACTGATCTCTTATACTGATCATTATTATCCCATAGGAGACTATAACACTGCACACACTGATCTCTTATACTGATCATTATTATCCCATAGGAGACTATAACACTGCACACACTGATCTCTTATACTGATCATTGTTATCCCATAGGGACCTATAACACTGCACACACTGATCTCTTATACTGATCATTGTTATCCCATAGGGACCTATAACACTGCACACACTGATCTCTTATACTGATCATTGTTATCCCATAGGGACCTATAACACTGCACACACTGATCTCTTATACTGATCACTGGCGTGTATTAACACGCCTGTGATCATTGTTATCGGCGCTTGACTGCTCCTGCCTAGATCTCAGGCACGGAGCAGTCATTTGCCGATCGGACACAGAGGAGGCAGGTAAGGTCCCTCCCGGTGTCCTGTAAGCTGTTCAGGATGCCGCGATTTCACCACGGCGGTCCCGAACAGCCCAAATGAGCAGCCGGGATACTTTCACCTTCACTTCAGACGCGGCAGTCAGCTTTGATCGCCGCGTCTGAAGGGTTAATACAGGGCATCACATTGATGGCCACTGTGACGACCCAATATGACGCGGGGTCACCGCGTGACCCCGCGGCATATCGCGGGAGCCGGCGGAGGACCTAAATATACGGCCTTCGTCGTTAAGGGGTTAATATTTTTATGAATGCAATAAAAAAGTTATGTTAATAAAAAATAAAAAAAAGATATCGTTGTGATCGTATTGATCTGACTTATATTTTAATGCACAGTGAATGAAGGGTGTTAATACAATGTAAGATTGGTGCCGCAAAAAACAAAAAAAAGCTCTAAAACGGCTCTGTAGATGGAAAAATAAAAGAATTATGGGAATGGGGAGAGGAGGAAAAAAGAAAACACAAAAGCTTAAATGTCCTGTGTTGTTAAAGGGTTAATACTGATAATAAAATCTGTTATTCTCTGCAGATTCTTGTAGCAGGAGATCAGAGGAGAATCTTATATCTTCAGATTATAAAGCAGATGATGATATCACACAAGATACATATGAAGAACATTCCATTATCCCAGATACACCCTCAGCCCTTCACAGCCAAGATCTGTCATCTCATCCTTATATACAGGTCCTGTCTTCTCAGTCATCACAGGATGTTCAGCTAAATAAAGGTCACAGAAAGAATGATGGACATCAAAGAGATCACACAGGGGAGAAGCCATTCTCGTGTTCAGAATGTGGAAAATGTTTTAGCCTTCAATCAAATCTTGTTCAACATCAAAGAACTCACACAGAGGAGAAGCCATTTTTATGTTCAAAATGTGGGAAATGTTTTACCCAGAAATCCTATCTTGTTGAACATCAAAGAACTCACTCAGAGAAGAAGCCATTTTCATGTTCAGAATGTGGGAAATGTTTTACTCAGAAATCAGACCTTGTTCATCATCAAAGAACTCACACAGGAGAGAAGCCATTTTCATGTTCAGAATGTGGGAAATGTTTTCCTTTTAAATCAGGTCTTGTTGTACATCAAAGAACTCACACAGGAGAGAAGCCATTTTCATGTTCAGAATGTGGAAAATGTTTTAGTCAGAAATCAGGCCTTGTTCATCATCAAAAAAATCACACAGGAGAGAAGCCTTTTTCATGTTCACAATGTCGGAAATGTTTTCCTTTTAAATCAGGTCTTGTTGTACATCAAAGAACCCACACAGGGGAGAAGCCATTCTCGTGTTCAGAATGTGGAAAATGTTTTAGTCTTCAATCAAATCTTGTTCATCATCAAAGAACTCACACAGAGGAGAAGCCATTTTTATGTTCAAAATGTGGGAAATGTTTCTCTCACAAATCAGGTCTTGTTAAACATCAAAGAACTCACACAGAGGAGAAGCCATTTTCATGTGCAGAGTGTGGGAAATGTTTTACCCAGAAATCCTATCTTGTTGAACATCAAAGAACTCACACAGGGAAGAAGCCATTTTCATGTGCAGAATGTGGGAAATGTTTTACTCAGAAATCAGACCTTGTTGTACATCAAAGAACTCACACAGGAGAGAAGCCATTTTCATGTTCAGAATGTGGGAAATGTTTTACTCAGAAATCAGACCTTGTTCATCATCAAAGAACTCACACAGGAGAGAAGCCATTTTCATGTTCAGAATGTGGGAAATGTTTTCCTTTTAAATCAGGTCTTGTTGTACATCAAAGAACTCACACAGGAGAGAAGCCATTTCCATGTTCAGAATGTGGAAAATGTTTTAGTCAAAAATCAGACCTTGTTGTACATCAAAGAACTCACACAGGAGAGAAGCCATTTTCATGTGCAGAATGTGAAAAATGTTTTGCTGATCAATCACATCTTGTCAGACATCAAAGAATTCACACAGGGAAGAAGCCAATTTAGAGTATAATATATTAACAATGTGCACAGGATAGTTGACAGATATATAATTATTTTTTTCCTTGTTTTTTATTTCAACAACAATTATACATTCCATAGAAAATCACATTTCCATTTTTCTTTGTCAATTATCAATATTTCTGAATTTTTTTTGTTTTTACCCCTCCCTCTCCCCCCCCTATACATCTCTCCAATCTGGTTCCAGTGCCCTGTCCGACCCTCGACATCTAAATATATCTTTTGCTTTATCTAATACTACCTCCCCCCCCCCCCCCCGCTAAATAAACCTTCCTATCCCTAAAACCAAACAAAATAGGAAAGTAGCATTTAGCTCCTCCCCCCCCCCCCTCAGAATCCAACTTTCTATCCAGACCCAACCGCATTACTCCTCTCCTCCCTCTCACCTATTTCCTCACTTTCTCTCTCCTGGTATTTACCATACATATCTTCATTCATTCCCCTCCCCCCCCCTACTAATTTAGTATTTGCAAATTTCCTTCCCTTGCCAGCGAGGGGCGCTGCGCCTTCACATCCCACTCCTCCCTGACTATTTGTGCTCCACTGCTGATGTGTCTATTACGCACCCTCCAGGATCAGCAGTTTCGGGGAGGACCTTTGAAGAGCTATTTTAACTTTTTTTTCTTTATTTTATTTTTTTTCTTAATTCATCAGGGAAACCGCTCATATGTAATTCCTTCTCGTGGTCCACTTGGTCCAGTGCCGGGGCTCTCACCCACTCGATTCTCATTCCAACTCGGAGAGAAGGGAAATAATACCATCTTATAGATGCTACTGGCTTTGGTCGGAGAGAACACCCCCCCCCCTTACAAATATATATAATCACCCCCCCCCTCCCCCCCCATGGCAGGAGGGAGGAAGAAGAATAATACTCCACCTTATCCCTTTATCTAAGACTCCACCAGACACAATCTTTCTCTCTCCGTCATACCTTTAATCCACCTATCCCAAATTAAGTGGAACTTAGCCAAGCACCCGGCCTTAGCTGCCCAACAGAACTCAGAATCCACCATCTTACATACTGTAGCTTTAAAGGAGAACTCTGAATCCAAGCTTTTACCCACCATTATCTAGCTTTCCCCAAGATATATAAGTATGTAAATGACCTCAGTAGCGTTACATGCAGCCATCCATGTGTTATAGCGATTCCGGAAGTGCAGCCTGTTTTTCCAAATTCTGACTGTCGTTCCACGCTCTTCGGCCGCCCACGGCCATCTTTGGAACGATTTGTCATCATGCAGCGGTTCCTCCCCGTTATATGGCAGCCCCCACTAGTGCTATTCGTTCCCTCCCATCTATGAATATTCATATACCCCCTCATTACTCAGCAGCTATTCGCTCTGCTGAGTAAATTCCTCCCACAATCCTCCTATCAGCAGACGTGAGGCGCGCCTGCGCACTCAGCAGCCTAACCGGACCGGACATGTGATCTCTCCCGGCCTATAATATAACTTAGAGTTACGCCGCCGTAACTCTAAGTTATATTCACAAAGCAAGTTACGCTAGTAATGTGAGTAAAGGCAGATTGTAGCGCATGCGCAGAAGCATTGAAGAGCGCTGCTTCATAGAGGAGACCTGGCTAATCACAAGCAAAAACAGAATATACTAATGCAAATTATAATTATGTAAATGTATTTTTCTCATTATAATGTAAACGCCCATCTTCTATATATATATGAGTGATTTGTTTTAATAAAGTTATTCTTTGTTGGATCTTTTGGTGGTTTGTCCTTTATTTCTGTGAAAAGCGCTTTAGAAAACTTTTTTCTATCTTGCCCAAAGTAAGTATTTTTTAATACTTGTTGTTCATAGTCAAATAATAAGTAACAATAATACTATCTTTAATATATTACACTAAATTTTACAAAATGATATAGTTTTATATATTGAATAACAGTGTTATATATATATATACAGTGTGCCTGCTGCTGTTTAGAAAACTAAAATCCCTAATATATGTATATATATATATATATATATATATATATATATATATATATATAGTTACCGTATAATACATATATATATATATATATATATATATATATATATATAAAACAAACAACAAAAAACGTGGTCTCAAATGGCTGGAGGTGCTCAACCCCAAATGCAGTTGTGCATATATACTGGGGGAGCAGATCCTGCCCTTGTAGTCCGTTGCTAGGGGCGATCCCCAGCATAAAAATGCATACAATGGAGGATGCCTGCAGGGACTACAAGTGCCACAATAGAATCCTACACCAGATAAATGGTGTGGATGTGTAACAATTAGAATACAATACAGGAATATGGGAGCACTACTGTGGTAGATGTAAACAATACATTGGCTATCCCTCAACACTGATGTTAAAATTGAGACATTCGCCAGTGTATCCTTATATGAAGGACACACCAGAGCCCGCACACCAACGCCAAGGTTTCTCAAATTGGTGCGAGACCTAACGCTAATCCTACCTGTGCTTGATAAGCAAAACAGGGGCCAGTGGGCAATTACGGCAGCATTCGGTTGACTCACAACTTGCTCCCAGATACCCTCCAGCGTGACTGAGCACACATGCAATGGGAGGAGGGAGGCAAGCTGCAAGCCCCACCTGAGTTGGCTATTATGGGTGCCGGGCCTCACAGGTGCTACCTTAATGCTGCCTTGTAGATATTCAAGGCGCATTAATGTTGGAGTTTACACACCTCCAAATATAAAATTTAAACAACAACAAAAAACATAGTCTCAAATAGCTGGAGGTGCTCAACCCCAAATGCGGTTGTGCATTTATACTGGGGGAGCAGATCCTGCCCTTGTAGTCCGTTGCTAGGGGGGATCCCCAGCATAAAAATGCATACAATGGAGGATGCCTGCAGCGGACTACAAGTGCCACAATAGAATCCTATACCAGATAAATGGTGTAGTCAACCGAATGCTGCCGTAATTGCCCACTGGCCCCTGTTTTGCTTATCAAGCACAGGTAGGATTAGCGTTAGGTCTCGCACCAATTTGAGAAACCTTGGCGTTGGTGTGCGGGCTCTGGTGTGTCCTTCATATAAGGATACACTGGCGAATGTCTCAATTTTAACATCAGTGTTGAGGGATAGCCAATGTATTGTTTACATCTACCACAGTAGTGCATATATATATATATATACGCTTAAGTTTTATACGCAGAAGTTCATGTGCTGAGTATACTGTGGATCATTGTTTTCCAACCAGGGTGTCTCCAGCGGTTGCATAACCCTTGCATTTTTTTTCCCCCCTCTGGTCTGTAGCACACCTGGGGGAGGGGTTAATTGATTAACTGACATCTGAGAAGTTTTATAAGCAGGAGTTGTAAGCAGGACCCACTGTAACTGTACGTATTACTCTCCCTTCATACAAGTAGTTTTTCTTAATAGTTAATAACAGCTGTTTGTCACCAAGGATATGGACAGCAGGATTGGAGGTTTTCTTCAGTGCACATTGTGCCACATGTATACATCTCTGGAGCAGCAGCTTCAGGGTGAATACCGCTGTGACAAATGTCAGCATGTTGCCCACCTGGAAGCTCGTATTAGAGATCTAGAGGAGCAAAATGCAACATTGAGGGCGATTGACAATCTTACAGAGCAAGCAGTTAGTGGGGTAGAAATGGAGGTTGGAGAAACTAGCCAGGACGCCCAAGTAGGGAGCTGGGTTAATGTAGTTAGAGGGACTGGAAAGGGGGCAAGGAAAAGGAAGGTCACTTCTGCTTCTGATCTCCCAAGTAAAATTGCCAAGTTGGGCAATGATGCGAGGGCCTCAGTATCAGAGATGGCAACCCTAGTGGATACTGGTCTCCCTAACAGCCGGGGGAACAGCTCAACTAGTAGTGTGGGGGATGGTAACGCAGGTAGGCCAAGACAGTTAGTTGTGGTAGGGGACTCTATAATCAGGAAGACGGATAGAATAATTTGTCGCCAAGACCACCTCAACCGAATGGTTTGCTGTCTCCCTGGTGCCAGGGTTCGGCATGTGGTGGAAAGGGTGGACAAATTACTAGGGGGGGCTGGGGATGACCCAGTTGTCGTGGTCCATGTGGGAACCAATGACAGAATACATGGTAGGTGGAGGTCCTTGAAGAATAATTACAAGAAACTAGGTGCCAAGCTGAAGGGAAGGACCTCTAAGGTTGTGCTCTCTGGAATACTTCCTGTGCCATGCGCATTGCAGGAAAGACAGCGGGAGCTTAGGGAGTTAAATGCATGGCTTAAGTCGTGGTGTGAGGGGGAAGGGTTTGGGTTTTTAGAGCACTGGGCTGACTTTTCATTGGGGTACAAACTCTATTCTACGGATAATTTGCACCTGAATGGAAGGGGGTCTGCTGTGCTGGGGGAGAGAATCCTGGAAGGGGTGGCTGAGTATTTAAACTAGGTGAGTGGGGGGAGGATAATAAAGCAAAGAAAGCAGACAGTGGGATGGATAGGTTAGAGAGGGGTCAGGACATAATGGTGGGTGGAGAGGAGTCCTGTGGGGGGAGGTTAAGAGCAGTGGATAAGGAGATCCATGCGTTACAAACCAGCTGTAAAAATAAACGTAGCCCGAAAAATTGTAATCCCAATAATTCAAAAAATTCCATTAGCCCCAATAACTCAATAACTACAATAAGCCCCATTAACTCAAAAAATACCATTAGCCCCAATAACTTAACCCCTTAACGACGCAGGACGTATATTTATGTCCTGCGCCGGCTCCCGCGATATGAAGCGGGATCGCGCCGCGATCCCGCATCATATCGCGTGGGTCCCGGCGCTAATCAACGGCCGGGACCCGCGGCTAATACCACACATCGCCGATCGTGGCGATGTGCGGTATTAACCCTTTAGAAGCGGCGGTCAAAGCTGACCGCCGCTTCTAAAGTGAAACTGAAAGTATCCCGGCTGCTCAGTCGGGCTGTTCGGGACCGCCGCGGTGAAATCGCGGCGTCCCGAACAGCTGATCGGACACCGGGAGGGCTCTTACCTGCCTCCTCGGTGTCCGATCGACGAATAACTGCTCTGTGCCTGAGATCCAGGCAGGAGCAGTCAAGCGCCGATAATGCTGATCACAGGCGTGTTAATACACGCCTGTGATCAGGATGAGAGATCAGTGTGTGCAGTGTTATAGGTCCCTATGGGATAATAATGATCAGCATAGGAGATCAGTGTGTGCAGTGTTATAGGTCCTATGGGACCTATAACACTGCAAAAAAAAAGTAAAAAAAAAGTGTTAATAAAGGTCATTTAACCCCTTCCCTAATAAAAGTTTGAATCACCCCCCTTTTCCCATAAAAAAAATAAAACAGTGTAAAAAAAATAAAAATAAACATATGTGGTATCGCCGCGTGCGTAAATGTCCGAACTATAAAAATATATCATTAATTAAGCCGTACGGTCAATGGCGTACACGCAAAAAAATTCCAAAGTCCAAAAAAGCGTATTTTGGTAACTTTTTATAACATTAAAAAATGAATAAAAAGTGATCAAAAAGTCAGATCAAAACAAAAATCATACCAATAAAAACTTCAGATCACGGCGCAAAAAATGAGTCCTCATACCGCCCCGTACGTGGAAAAATAAAAAAGTTATAGGGGTCAGAAGATGACATTTTTAAACGTATAAATTTTCCTGCATGTAGTTATGATTTTTTCCAGAAGTGCGACAAAATCAAACCTATATAAGTAGGGTATCATTTTAACCGTATGGACCTACAGAATAAAGATCAGGTGTCATTTTTACCGAAATATGCACTGCGTAGAAACGGAAGCCCCCAAAAGTTACAAAATGGCGTTTTTTTTTCGATTTTGTCGCACAATGCTTTTTTTTTCCGTTTCGCCGTGCATTTTTGGGTAAAATGACTAATGTCACTGCAAAGTAGAATTGGCGATGCAAAAAATAAGCCATAATATGGATTTTTAGGTGGAAAATTGAAAGGGTTATGATTTTTAAAAGGTAAGGAGGAAAAAACGAAAGTGCAAAAACGGAAAAACCCTGAGTCCTTAAGGGGTTAAATAACAACGTTAGACGCAATAACGCAAAAAATCCCATTAGCCCCAATAACTTAAATAGTACAATTAACCCTTATAACTCAAATAATAACATTAACCCCAATAACTCTGAAAATCCCATTAGTGAGACTATATGTGTAAAACTTAATGGAAATGGAAAGTGTATGTTCACAAATGCCAGAAGCCTAGCAAATAAAATGGGGTAACTTGAGGCCTTGATACTGGAGGAACATATTGATATAGTTGGGGTCACTGAGACATGGCTGGTGATATAGTTGGGGTCACTGAGACATGGCTGGACTCCTCGCATGACTGGGCTGTCAATCTGCAGGGGTTTACATTGTTTCGCAAGGATAGAATGAACAGAAAAGGTGGTGGAGTCTGTCTGTATGTAAGAAGTGGTATGAAAGTCAGTGTGAACGATGCCATAGTGTGTGATGATTCTGAGGAGGTGGAATCACTGTGGGTAAAATTACAAAAGGAGGGAAATACTGAAAAAATAATATTTGGTGTAATCTACAGACCCCCTAATATCACTGAAGAGATAGAAGTTCGGCTTCATAAACAAATAGAGAGGGCCGCCCGGGCAGGTACAGTGGTAATAATGGGAGATTTTAACTATCCAGATATAGATTGGGGCCGGGGGTTGGCTAAAACTACAAAGGGGAGAAAATTCCTAAATTTATTGCAGGATAATTTTATGGGCCAGTTTGTGGAGGACCCAACAAGAAGTGATGCCTTGTTGGATCTGATCATTTCCAACAGGGCAGAGCTGATTGGTAATGTAACTGTGCGGGAAAACCTTGGGAATAGCGACCACAATATAGTTACTTTTGACTTAAAATGTAGAAAACAAAGACAGACGGGGAAGGCAAAAACATATAACTTTAAAAAGGCAAATTTCCCTGGGCTGAGGGCTGCACTACAGGACATAGACTGGGGGGAGGTGTTGTCAAATACTGATACAGAAGGTAAATGGGACATCTTTAAATCAACTCTAAATAACTATACAGCTAAATATATACCAAAGGGGGAACAAATATAAACGATTAAAACTAAATCCTACATGGCTGACAAATGAGGTTAAAAAAGCAATAAACAACAAAAAAATAGCCTTCAAAAAATTCAAATCTGATGTGTCAGCGATAACATTTAAACAGTACAAGGAGCTTAATAAAATCTGTAAAAATGTAATAAAAACAGCAAAAATTCAAAATGAGAGACAGGTGGCCAATGAAAGCAAAACTAATCCTAAATATTTTTTTAGATATATAAATACAAAAAACCAAGGACAGAGCATGTAGGACCCCTTAATAATGATAATGGGGAGGTTGTCACGGGCGATCAAGAGAAGGCGGAGCTACTGAATGGGTTCTTTAGTTCTGTATATACTATGGAAGAAGGAGCTGACATTGGCCAGGTCAGTGCTGGTAACACATCATGTACAGGTCAGTGCTGGTAACACATCATGTACAGATCAGTGCTGGTAACACATCATGTAATGTACTGAACTGGCTTAATGTAGAGATGGTACAAGGTAAGTTAAGCAAAGTAAATGTAAGCAAATCTCCAGGGCCGGATGGATTGCACCCAAGAGTTCTAAGAGAGGTAAGTTCAGTAATATCTGTACCCTTGTTCATGATATTTAGAGATTCTCTGGTGTCTGGTATTGTGCCAAGGGACTGGCGCAAGGCTAATGTGGTGCCAATCTTCAAGAAGGGCTCTAGGTCTTCGCCAGGCAATTATAGACCGGTAAGTCTAACGTGCATTGTGGGTAAATTGTTTGAAGGACTTATAAGGGATTACATACAGGAATACATAGGGGATAATAGTATTATAAGTGATAGCCAGCATGGGTTTACTAAGGATAGAAGTTGTCAAACCAATCTAATTTGCTTTTATGAAGAGGTGAGTAGAAGCCTTGACAGAGGAATGGCTGTGTATATAGAGGAGGGCTGTGTATATAGAGGGGGGCTGTGTATATAGAGGGGGGCTGTGTATATAGAGGGGGGGCTGTGTATATAGGGATGGGGGGGCTGTGTATATAGAGGGGGGCTGTGTATATAGAGGGGGGGCTGTGTATATAGAGGGGGGGGCTGTGTATATAGAGGAATGGCTGTGGATATAGTGTTTCTGGATTTTGCTAAAGCATTTGATACTGTCCCTCACAGATGTATGACAGGTAAGTTAAGGTCTTTGGGCTTGGAAACTTTAGTTTGTAACTGGATTGAACACTGGCTCATGGATCGTACCCAGTGAGTGGTGGTCAATGATTCGTACTCTGATTGGTCCCCGGTTATTAGTGGTGTACCCCAAGGTTCTGTACTGGTCCCGCTGCTGTTTAATTTATTTATCAATGATATAGAAGATGGTATTAACAGCTCTGTTTCTATCTTTGCAGATGACACCAAGCTTTGTAGCACGGTACAGTCTATAGAGGATGTGTATATAGTGGGGGGGCTGTGTATATAGAGGGGGGCTGTGTATATAGAGGATGGTAATAACAGCTCTGTTTCTATCTTTGCAGATGACACCAAGCTTTGTAGCACGGTACAGTCTATAGAGGATGTGCATAAGTTACAAGATGACTTGGATAGACTAAGTGTCTGGGCATCCACTTGGCAAATGAGGTTCAATGTGGATGAATGTAAAGTTATGCATCTGGGTACTAATAACCTGCAACATCGTATGTCTTAGGGGGGCTGTGTATATAGAGGGGGGCTGTGTATATAGAGGGGGGCTGTGTATATAGAGGGGGGCTGTGTATACTAATAACCTGCATGCATCGTATGTCTTAGGGGGGATTAAACTGGCAGAGTCACTGGTAGAGAAGGATCTGGGTGACTTGTAGATCACAGACTACAGAATAGCATGCAATGTCAGGCTGCTGCTTCCAAAGCCGGCAGGATATTGTCATGTATAAAAAGAGGCATGGACTCAAGGGACAGGGACATAATACTCCCCCTTTATAAAGCATTGGTACGGCCTCACCTGGAATATGCTGTTCAGTTTTGGGCACCTGTACATAAAAGGGACACTGCGGAGCTGGAAAGGGTGCAGACTAAACTAATATGGGGCATGGAACATCTTAGCTATGAGGAGCGATTAAAGGAGTTACAATTGTTTAGTCTTGAGAAGAGACGTTTAAGGGGGGATATGATAAACGTATATAAGTATATAAATGGCCCATACAAAAAATATGGAGAAAAACTGTTCTAGGTTAAACCCCCACAAAGGACGAGGGGGCACTCCCTCCGTCTGGAGAAGAAAAGGTTTAGTCTAAAGGGGCGACACGTCTTCTTTACCGTGAGGACTGTGAATTTATGGAACGGTCTACCTCAGGAACTGGTCACAGCAGGAACAATTAACAGCTTTAAAACAGGGTTAGATACATTCCTGGAACAAAATAACATTAATGCTTATGCAGAATTATAAAACTACATCCCTTTCCCTTATCCCCTTACACCCTTCCCTTCAATTCCCTGGTTGGACTTGATGGACGTCTGTCTTTTTTCAACCATACTAACTATGTAACTATGTAAGATCATTAGGGGGCGGTGGTGCAGATCATTAGGGCAGTAGTGCAGATCATTAGAGGGCAGTGTCAAAGATCATTAGGGGGCAGTAGTGCAGATCATTAGAGGGCAGTGGTGCAGATCATTAGGGGGCAGTGGTGCAGATCATTAGAGGGCAGGAGCAGTGGTGCAGATCATTAAGGGGCAGTGGTGCAGATCATTAGGGCAGTAGTGCAGATCATTAGAGGGCAGGGGCAAAGATCATTAGGGGGCGGTGGTGCAGATCATTAGGGGGCAGTGTCAAAGATCTTTAGGGGGCAGTGGTGCAGATCATTAGGGCAGTAGTGCAGATCATTAGAGGGCAGGGGCAAAGATCATTAGGGGGCGGTGGTGTAGATCAATAGGCGGCAGTGTCAAAGATCATTAGGGGGCAGTGGTGCAGATCATTAGGGGGCAGTGTCAAAGATCATTAGAGGGCAGTGGTGCAGATCATTAGGGGCAGTGTCAAAGATCATTGGGGGCAGTAGTGCAGATCATTAGGGGGAAGTAGTGTGGTAGTCGGGTGATACAAGCTAGCTCAGGGTCTGGTGGTATTAACCCTGTGTGGGGACAAGTTGGTATTAACCCCTTATTTGTATCGTGACGCCAGGGTGCAGGTTTTTCCAGTTGGTTCACTGCCGCTAATCTGCCCAGAAACGGTGATGGAAGTAATAGAATGTCCACGGCTGAAGTTATGCAGAACGTTAACTCTTTACTTGTAGCTTGTGCAGCAATAACAACCATTAACAGTCTTTACGGTTCTGAGGTCTCTGGTTTGCAGGTAACCTCGCACACTTGTCAGGACTGAGCATATACTTGAGTGAACCACTGTGCTACTGTTACTTTGGCTTGGAAGTAGTCACGGAGTTATAAGTGGCTGCTGTGAGATGGCTTGAGGCCTATCTGAGATGAGTAGAGATAAGAGATAAATCTGTGCTTGTCTTATCTGATGATCCCGGAACTAACACAGGAACAAACAGGAAGAAGGATCAGAATACAGTGGTCCCTCAACATACAATGGTAATTCGTTCCAAACGAGCCATGGTTTGTTGAATCCATCGTATGTTGAGGGATTCGTGCAATGTAAAGTATAGGAAGCTGTACTCACCTGTCCCCGCCGTTCCGGACCGCGACCCGCCGCTCCCCATGCTGTTCCCGCCGCTCCCGATGGTGACCCCGGGCCTCCGCTGGGCTCTCCTGGTCTTCTCCGGTCCTCCGCTGTCTTCCTCAAGGCCTTACTGGGCCTGCGTAGCGACGTCATTACGCCACTGCGTACGCCGTTCCTATTGGATGACGGGACGGCGTGCGCAACAGCGTATTGACGTCACCGGAGAGGGCCGAGAAGACACCGGAGGACCAGCGCTGGACCCGAAGGGCACCCCGGAGCATCGTGGAGGGGTAAGTAATACTCACCGCACCACACGGGGAACATTAAGCTGCTATCCGGCAGCAGCTTAAGCATTTTGTGCTGCCGGATAGCACTTAATGCGATGGCCCCGACATAAAACGGCATCGTATGTTGATGCTGACATCGACATGCGATGGCCTCTGAGAGGCCATCGTATGTCGATTTGATCATATGTCGGGGGCCATCGTATGTCGGGGGGGGGGTCACTGTACAGCCCTTTATATAGTGTGGGCTAGACTAATGCTCATTGGTGGTAGTTGCTTAGTTACCTGTGAGCATTGAATCATGGGTACATCACATGACTCGCAGGTCCAAACATATAACTCTATACAAATATCACATGATAAACGTATCACATGACTTAAGGTTTTATATATCACCAATCACATATACCATACAATTTATACAACTTCAATTATAACTGGCAGAGAATATAGAAGAAGAAATAGGGTTCTTGTCATAAACGTCCACGGGGAGACAGGGATCAGAGCCAAGGGCATGAAGTGACTCTGATTAAGGGGACTCTTACCATGGGACAGAACTGTTACGACACTCCCCGACAGGTAGAGGAAGCCGCCGCTTGGAATGATCCCCTTCTCCAGGAACGCAGGTTGGTTCCAGCCGAACGTCCAACTCCCGACTGGAGGATACGAACGCGGCCGCTCCCGATCAGCAAATCAGTCATACTCCTTCCATAGCTAGAAATAACGAAAGCGCTGTCCCAATAGTAATTCCCCCCCACAAACGAGACCAGCTCCGTCTTGAGGGTTAAATAGGAATGACTTTAATGGGGCTACCTGCCCGGTATTTATGCAGGTCTCCACCAGGTGGACACACCCCTAGGGGACCTGATGGGAGACTGTAAAACATAGTGGACAGTATCCAATCGAGGTGGCTTAAACATAAGCCCTTCCCACTTTACCCATACCTCCCTCCTATCTATCCCCCAGAAAACTGGGAAGAAATCCAATTATCTCCCAGGACGAAGAAAGCCAATTATCTCCCAGAACAGAGACAATCGCCATCCCAGAACACAACAAGAAAACACATTGAAACATATAAATGACGAAAAAGAAGGCGGGCGGCAGCTTCAAGCGGTGTTTGGTAGATAAAGGGTCCGTTTTTAGTTCCATAGGATTTGTACCGAACACTGCTGATTTTTCCTCGGGTCCCAAAAACGGCCGCCGCCTCGTGGTTGGCGAACGACGACCACCCGTACGAATGGAATGGAGAGGTGTCTGCGGTTAACCACAACGTTCTAATTGGGGCCAAGAGGTTAACCAGCAGATGGATCCGTCACACAGCTCCCCCCTTGTGGGACACTCCGACAGACCCGGCTTGACCCTTTTGGCAGGTCAACTTGGGGATGACCGGACTAGGAGGTGGTAAGAAAGTTGGTTTGCCGAGACAATCCATCTGCATCCAGGGGCATCCAGGACAGGGGCATTCATAAGAGCTTGTTTAAGGGCTTGAACTCAGCTTCACAAGCTGGAGACCACAGGACCTGCTTAGGGAGATTTTTCTTGGCCAGGTCAGTCAGGGGTTTAGCAATAGTGCTGTAGTCGGGGACAAAGCGTCTATAGTATCCTGCTGTCCCTAGGAAGGCTAGCACCTAGGTCTTAGTGATAGGTGTGGGCCAGTTAGCTACTGCCTCTATCTTGGCTGGCTCGGGTCTCTTGCTCCCACACCCCACTCTGTGACCCAGGTATTGGACTTCAGCCATGCCTAAATGTCACTTTTCTGGCTTCAATGTCAGGCCAGCGGCCCGAATTTTGTCCAGGACTACCCCTACATGCACCAGGTGTTCCTCCCAGGACCCACTGTAGATCGCAATGTCATCCAGGTATGCACAAGCAAATTCCTGGAATCCATCGCTGGAAGGTAGCCAGGGCATTCTTCATCCCAAATGGCATGACCTTGAATTGGTACAAGCCAAATGGGGTGATGAAGGCCGACTTGGGGATAGCATCCTCGGCCAGGGGAATCTGCCAGTAGCCTTTACACAGGTCTATGGTGGTCAGATAGCACCCCTGGCAATGCGGTCTAATAATTCATCTACCCGGGGCATCGGGTAGGCGTCAGTGGTGGTCCGCTCTTTGAGTCGCCTGTAGTCCACACAGAACTGGGTGGTCCCATCCTTCTAAGGCACCAGGACTACAGGCGAAGCCCACGGGCTATCGGAGGGTTCAATTACCCCAAGCTGGGTCATCTCCTGTATCTCCTTCCGCATTCCTTCTCAGACTGCTTCAGGGATACGGTAAGGGGGTTGTTGCAGAGGGTTCTGTCCAGGGGTCTCTACCTTATGTACAGCTAGGGTAGTGTAGCCGGGCTCTTGGGAGAATGTCGCCTGCTTCTCCCATAGAAGCTGTCTTGCCTGTTCCTTCTCTATGGGGCTAAATTGGTCACCTAGCTGTACAAGGCTGGTAAGGTCAGTCTGGGAGTCCCTCTCTAACAAATCTGGTAAGGGTAAACTCTCTGTATGTCTGCAGCAGGGGCACATACTGCAGCGATATCCTCCGGTCTGTCCTGATACTCCTTCAGCATGTTCACATGAAAGGATAGCTGGATCCTCTCATCTGAACAGCTGGCTATAAGATAGGTAGTATCACATACCTGAGCTAACACCATATACGGGCCCTGCCAAGATGCTTGCATCTTGTTTGCCTTTACAGGTTTGAGCACTAGCACTTTCTGCCCAACCTGAAAGACTCACGGTGGGGCACCCTGATCGTACCACCTCTTCCGTCTCCCCTGGGCCACCTGGAGATTTTCTCTTACCATCAGAGACAGTTTCTCCATGCGGTCCCGGAGTTCCAGGACATACGTCACTATGGGGGTCCCTTCTTGCTCTGTCTCCCCTTCCCAGTGGCCTCTAATGAGATCTAGGGGCCCGCGGACCCTTCTCCCATATAGCAACTCAAAGGGGGAGAACCCAGTAGATTCCTGGGGCACCTCTCTGTAGGAAAACAACAGATTAGGCAGGAATCGCTCCCAGTCTCTGCAAGTGTCGGAAAAGGTCCTCAACATCTGTTTGAGGGTGCCATTAAATTGCTCACAGAGACCGTTAGTCTGTGGATGATAAGTTGAGCGAAGCAGTGGTTTAATGCCGCACACCTTCCACAGTTGTTGGGTGAGCACAGCGGTAAATTGGGTTCCCTGGTCAGAGAGAATCTCCTTAGGGAACCCAACCCTGGTAAAAATCCTAACCAGGGAATCAGCAACTGTCTCTGCCTCTATATTAGACAGCGCTACTGCCTCTGGGTAGCGGATGGCGTAGTCCACCACGGTGAGAATATATTTCTTACCGGATGGGCTAGCCCTGGCCAGTGGACCTACAATGTCAACGGCTATGCGGGCAAAGGGCTCCCCAATGATTGGCATAGACATAAGCCTAGCTCTTGGGTGGTCCCCCCGCTTTCCTACCCGTTGACAAGTATCACACGTACTACAATATATCCGCACAGCCTGATTGAAATTTGGCCAAAAGAAGTTCTGCAGGATCCTATAGGCTGTGCGGCGGGATCCTAGATGTCCAGCTAGCGGAACATCATGCCCTATCCGCAGAATCTCCTGCCGCTATTTTGCGGGTACTACCAGCTGTCGATTCGGCGGAGGGGCAACACTCCTTGGGGAAGGCTTAGGGATCCTATATAACCTGTCCCCCACCCACTCATACCGCTTCCTATCTACTCCTTCTTCTTCAGTATCCGCCCTGTCTCTGTACTTCTGGAGCGTCGGATCTGCTTGGGTTTCCCTCCAAAACTCCTCCGGGGAATCCCAGCTAACAAAGGTCGGTTCTAGGTTACCAGTCGGGGAATCGGGTCTTACCTGGGTCTCAACAGCAGGTGAGCTGGTTCCAGCAGCACGGGTCTGAGCACGGGTAGTCACTGGGTTAACATCCGCAGGTCCCATTGGAGCATAAGCGGAAACCAAAGGGGCCAAGTCATTCCCAAGCAAAACATTGGCAGGTAAGTCTTTCATGACCCCCACATTCACATTTCCAGAGCCCGCTCCCCAATCCAAATGAACCCGGGCAACAGGTAGACGGAACACGGCGCATCCTGCTACCCTCACTGCTACCATATTTCCAGTATGTTGGTGTTCCGAAACCAGGTTCTTTTGAAGCAGGGTCATAGTGGCTCCGGTGTCTCTCAGACCAGTGACCATTTTTCCATTCAGTTTAACGGTCTGCCTGTGCTGTTGATGGTTATCCTGCTGGGCTGCTTGTACTGGGTCCGCCTCATGTAGTATACCCCAAACTTCCTCCTGCTCAAGACAGTGAGCGGAGGATTGGGGTAGCTGCTGATTTCCGCCGGCTGGTCTTCTCTATGACTGGGCTTGGTTGGAATTGCTCAACAGGCACTCTGGTCTCTTGTGCCCCAATTGTTTGCACCCATAGCACCGGATAGGCTGGGAGTAATCTCGGGCGTTCAATCGGGCTGGTTGAACATAATTGTTCGCTGGTGGCATTGTGGGGTTGCGTTGCGCTGGGGGGTGATACACAGTAGAGGTTGGAGGTGCTGCCGTTTTGTACTCCACTCGGGTAGGGACCTTGGTTGTTTCCCGGTCCAGCTTCCGTGCATCTGTGTACTCCTCAGCCAGACGAGCAGCTTCGGGTAAGGTAGCGGGTTTGCGGTCCCTAACCCACTTAGGATTTGTACCGAACACTGCTGATTTTTCCTCGGGTCCCAAAAACGGCCGCCACCTCGTGGTCGGCGAACGACGACCACCCATATGAATGGAATGGAGAGGTGTCTGCGGTTAACCACAAAATTCTAATTGGGGCCAAGAGGTTAACCAGCAGATGGATCTGTCACAAGAACCATGTTCTGTACCAGGACACCACAAACCCCCTTACTTGAAAGAAGTCGTCCCCAACGTAAGTCCCCTGGCAGAGGAACGGAATGGCCAAGGCCTGATGCAGTCCTGGAGCTCAAGTTCGTTAGTGTCCATTCCAGGCTGATGGGGAAAAATAAATGAGGAAAGTAAACAAACAGTCTCTTGTATTCCATAAGAAAGTCCATGTATGCTTTGTATGCTCCGGCACTGTTTTGGAAGTGTCCATGCTTATATAACCGGATAAAAGACAAATATATATATATATATATATTGTTTGTTTGTTTTTAAACAGGATGAGCATGAACAGGGTTAGCTAAAATATCAGATTTTTCTAGCTCACCAACAGGATTAGCAATAACAAATAATAACCTGTAACTATTGTGTGTATTTTTATTTTATTTTTTTCTGTATGTATCATGTATGTTATACTATTTCATGTGTGGTATAACTCTATACCCTTAATTATTTGGTTTTGTAGTGTACATAGTTACAGTTAGTATGGTTGAAAAAAGACATACATCCATCAAGATTAACCAGGGAATTGAAGGGAAGGGTGTAAGGGGATAAGGGGAAGGGATGTAGTTTTATAATTCTGCATAAGCATTAATGTTATTTTGTTCCAGGAATGTATCTAACCCTGTTTTAAAGCTATTAATTGTTCCTGAGGTAGACTGTTCCATAAGTTCACAGTACTCATGGTAAAGAAGGCGTGTCGCCCCTTAGACTAAACCTTTTCTTCTCCAAACGGAGGGAGTGGCCCCTCGTCCTTTGAGGGGGCTTAACCTGGAACAGTTTGTCTCCATATTTTTTACAATTGTAAC
The DNA here is from genome assembly GCF_029499605.1 of Hyla sarda. Lineage (NCBI taxonomy): Eukaryota > Metazoa > Chordata > Amphibia > Anura > Hylidae > Hyla > Hyla sarda. Next base: position 74,180 of record NW_026607749.1, on the reverse strand, counting down.
TCCTTTAATCGTTCCTCGTAGCTAAAATGTTCCATGCCCCATATTAGTTTAGTCGCACGTCTCTGAACCCTTTCCAGCTCCGCAGTGTCCCTTTTATGGACTGGTGCCCAAAACTGAACAGCATATTCCAGGTGAGGCCGTACCAATGCTTTATAAAGGGGGAGTATTATGTCCCTGTCCCTCGAGTCCATACCTCTTTTTATACATGACAATATCCTGCCGGCCTTGGAAGCAACAGCCTGACATTGCATGCTATTCTGTAGTCTGTGATCTACAAGTACACCCAGATCCTTCTCTACCAGTGACTCTGCCAGTTTAATCCCCCCTAAGACATACGACGCTGCAGGTTATTAGTACCCAGATGCATAACTTTACATTTATCCACATTGAAACTCATTTGCCAAGTGGATGCCCAGACACTTAGTCTATCCAAAGCTTGGTGTCATACAAAGCTTGGTGTCATCTGCGAAGATAGAAACAGAGCTGTTAATGCCATCCTCTATATCATTGATAAATAAATTAGTGTAGTAATACTATAACTATAAACATCAAGTTAACTTATGTAGTACTGAGGTTGTGGAGTATGTATACTATGGTGAGGCTAATACATACTGAATACATTAGAGCATAAATCACATTTGAGTACAGTTCACAGTTGAGTATAGTTCACATTTGATTTTGCATAAAGTTGATATTACGCCACTGACATTTTAGACACTTATACACTGTTTTCGGATTGGGTTGCCTGAGGCTATCTCCCCAATGCCTGTGCTACTAGGGCCTATCGATAACCAAATACCTATCCCTAGAACATTAGATACAGATAACATTTTGGGTGCTATCACCTTTAAGTTTTGACCTTTAACGTGTGTTTTCTGTTAGCTACAGGTATACTTTCTGGCCACAAAAACATTCCTGACACGTAAAGACAAACTAAGCAAGAGAAATGAAAGACACTGAGTGTATAAGGTGGCTTGGAACTGATATGAATAATGTTACAGTCCCTGACGTACATGTACTGAGTAGTGAGAATCATGTACTGAAGTTTATGTGAACTGCAAAGTACTTATTTGTTTGTGTACACTGAAATCAATATTATGTGTACTGAATTAGTGAGATAGATTAGATTAGTCTCGGTATCTAAGTGGAAGCTGCCCTTGTGTCGACCTTTGAGCCCGACGCAACACCACCTCCTGGGTTTCAGGTACTGCTTCTTCTCCCGACACTGCTTCTTCTGAGGCACTCGGTTCTTCGGCCCTTGAGGGACCAGCTTGAGGGCTGGATTCCAGAGTTTCACTTGGACCTGGGCTGAGAGGATCCATAAGGATTGGAGAGACAGGATCTCTACTTGTACTGGAATTTGTAGAAGGTGTTGTCGGAGACAGACTCACAACTGGAGAGGAAACCAGGGTTGGTTGTGTTAGAGTCGGACATGGCATAGCACAGAAAACAGTTGGTTGATGAGGGGAGAACATTGGCACATCCATCGATGGATGAATCCCCTCGCCTGGTACATATTCCCTGACGGGCTTGGTGACTGTGAGAACAGGAGGAGGAGGAGGCTCGGGTAGATCCTCTCGGAGGCACAACTTTATCCGATTGCGATGGACCACCTGCGGTTCAAACCCATCTTTCTGTACTTCATAGACGTCTGTGTCTGGGTATGGCAAAGCGGTAATGGTGTAGGGTTCAGTCTCCCATATGGAATCGAGCTTGTGAGTTCTGGGAAACTTCCGCAGCCATACTCTGTCCCCTAAGTTCAACAGTTGAGCAGAGGCATGTCGGTTGTAGACCCTCTGCTGCCTTTCTTGGGCCTCGCCCATCTTCTTCCCCACAATTTCTTTTGCTTCCTGAATTCGCCTCTGGGGATTGGAAATCCAGTCTTGTGAGGTCTGTGGGGAGTTATTGAAGGATGCTTGCAACCCAAAGGCTCTATCTTTAGGAAGTTGCCCATGTCGGCCCATCATAAGATAGAAAGGATTATATCCTGTGGAGCAGTGAACAGTATTGTTATATATCTCCAGTAGCTTGGGCAAAAATTAGGGCCATTCGTCATGCTTGGACGGTTGCTGCTCGCAGCATGTGTATGAAGACTTGGTTTATCCTCTCACACAACCCATTCCCTTGGGGGGTGGTAGGCTGTTGTCCAAAGCTTCTCACAATCGTGAAACTGGCAAAACTCCTGAAACAGTTGAGCTTCAAAGGCGGTTCCTCTGTCTGTTAGAACCCAGGATCTGGACCCAGTGAGAGTAAAACATCTGTGCAGCAGTCTTCGCCATGAGGTCCTTGATGGGCACTACTACTACCCACTTGGAGTAATGGTCCACAATAGTGAGGTCGTAAGTACACCCTGATCGGGTGGCTGTCAACTTCACATGATCCAAGGCGACCAGCTGGTTGGGTCTTTCCGTCTGGATGGAATGAAGAGGTGCTCTCGCATCCTTGCGGAGGTTCTTGGTGACATTGCAGACAGTGCACTCTCCACACCATTTCTCGATGTCTACCTTCATCCCAATCCAATAGAACCGTTGTCGGACGGTGGCTTTGGTCTTATGGATTCCAATGTGTCCCGATTGGTCGTGGTAAGCATTCAGGACCATTGTTGCATCTCTTCTAGGGATTAGAATCAGATGAAGGCGTTCGCCTGTGACTGGATCCAATGAATTCCTATACAGCAGTCCCTTATGAATGAACAACCGATTTCTTTGACGCCATACGCTTTATAATTCGAAGTCACACTGGGCCCGGCATAGTCGGGTGGGGACCTTCTTCAGAAGTAGCTAGTCGACCAAATCCCCCATAACATGGCTTTCATCCTGCAACGTCTTCCAAGTATACAGGTCCTCGGGAACCTTTGTAGATCCAGGCTCTCCATCGGCCTGAGTTGCCAGAACATTTTGACAGACAAACCTTTGGTAGAAAGGGGACATCTCCCTATCCTCCCATTCGTCCTCAGCCAGGGGCTCTGCGCCAGGTGCCATGTGTGATAACACATCCGCGTTCATATTGGACTTCCCACTGCGGTACTTGATGTTGAACTCAAAATTGGCGAGTCTGGAGACCCAGCGCTGTTCTATGGCCCCCAACTTAGCTGTGTTGAGATGCGCCAACGTGTTGTTGTCCGTATAGACCGTGAAAAGGAGTGGCTGCCAGATAATCCTTGAACTTTTCGGTCACGGCCCAGACCAAGGCAAGGAGTTCCAATATAAAGGAGCTGTAATTGGTGTCATTCTTCTCTGCCCCTCGCAGATGTCTACTGGCATAGGCGATCACCCTCTCCTTGCCATCTTGCTCTTGCGATGGTACAGCACCTAGTCCCTCGAAGCTGGCGTCAGTGTATAGTCGGAAGGGCTGGCCATAGTCAGGATATGCCAGGATAGGAGGCTCAGTGAGCAGGTACTTCAGAGCTCTGAAGGCAGTTTCTTGCTCCTCGGCCCACTGGATAGGGAGTCTCCCATTGTAGTTCTCTTTAGCGGTACCCCGGAGAAGAGCGGTCAAAGGTCTAGCGATTTGGGCAAAGTGTGGGATGAATCGGCAGTAGTATCCCGCAAATCCCAGAAAGCTTCTTACATCCCTTACTGTACGAGGGGTAGGCCAGTCTTTCACAGCTCTCACTTTTTCAGGATCAGGTTGCACTCCATCAGCACTAACGACTTGCCCGAGATAGTGGACTTGTGGCATCAGCAGGTGGCACTTGGAGGGCTTAATTTTTTAAACCTTGCTTGATGAGGACTTGGAATACTTCTTTTAAGTGATCTAGATGCTCTTGGTAAGTCTTGGAGTAGACTATGACATCGTCCAGGTAGAGTAGTACACTCTGGAAATTGAGATGTCCAAGGCATCGCTCCATAAGGCGTTGGAAAGTCGCTGGGGCGTTACACAGCCCAAAAGGCATGCTCTTAAATTCAAATAACCCCATCGGGGTCACGAAGGCCATCTTCTCTTGATCCTCTTTGGCCATTGGTACCTGCCAGTATCCACTGGTCAAATCTAAGGTAGAAAAATATGCAGCTGATCCCAGGGCAGTCAGGGACTCTTCAAAGCGAGGCAGAGGGTAGGCATCTTTGTGAGTGACGTTGTTTAACTTCTGGTAATCTACGCAGAAGCGGATGGTCCCATCCTTCTTCTTTACCAGAACCAGAGGTGTGGCCCAAGGGCTCTGACTCTCTTGAATGACGTCAGCCACTCCTCCCACTTAGTCTCTGGGGGTATTCTCATCCCCTCTTTGCAACTGTTTCCACCAGGGTTGTGGCTGACTGTGTCCGCTTCTGGGGACTGCCTGGGTTGTCCCTTGTCGGGCTACTTGTGGCCGGGTGAGTACATCCATGGGTCCTAGATGGCATAGCTGAGCAACAGGAGTGTACTTCGGCAATCAAGTAACAACATCAGACAAATTGATCAGTCGCACAGGGACTCGCCCATCGGACACTGTGACCAGACTTCTCACTGCACGGACTAAGGGGTAATCTTCTGGCTGGATTGGGTCCAAGTAAGGATTGATAACTCCGATTCTTTACCCCTGGTCGAGCCCGACACCAGATAATGGTCTCCATCTGCGGATGAAGTACTACAGAGCGCATGTCCTCAATCCTGACTCAGCAGATCTCTCCTTGTCGGTTAACAAACTTCTGTTCTGCTTGTAGAGTCTTCAGGAGGTGTTGCACAGCTCGCCGGCCTGTGGGTGACATGTGTGGAAGAGATGCATGCAAGGACCCCACTATCTCCTTAAAACAATATCTCATGATATTCATCCCCAAGATGAAATCTGCTGCCCCTCTGTCAATTATATTTGTGATTATTACACCTTGTCCTCAGAGGACATGCTCCCCAATTTGGATAGTGGGCTCCCAGTATCCATGCCTGGGTACTGGTTTCCCGTTCTCTGCCATTACCTGAAAACCCACATAATCTGGCTCACACAACATTTCAGGACCCCAATACTTATAAAACACATATTTTGGTATTGTAGAGACCTGGGAACATGTATCAATAAGGGCCTCTAACTGAACCCCCTCTACTATAACCTACACATAGGGGCATGGGGCGACGTAAAGGGAAAGTCCTGATCGGGTGTTTGTTGCATTTGGACCTGGTGACGATGCTCCTGAGGGGTGGTCCTCGACCTCAGGGGATTACCGTTTAATTTTTATAGAGCCGGCTAGGTTATGCAATTATTTCTTTAACTTCATTTCTTTAACTTCATTCGATACCGAATATTACACCACAGTCAAAGGGGATCCCTTTGAAAAACTAAAAAAGGAGCTAATATCACTGGTGAATACTGCTAAAGAGAAAGGAATACTATCCAGAAATGAACTACAATATATTCTTCAAACCAATCACAATAAACCATACTTCTACCAGCTGCCTAAAATTCATAAATCCAGCACCCAACCTCCTGGACATCCCATCATTGCATGCACAAATTCTACTAACAGTAACCTGGCACACTATCTTGATTTGTTTCTTCAGCCACATGCTACGGAACTCCAGAGTTATCTCAGAGATTCTACCCAGCTTATTCAGCACCTTCTCCCATTATCATGGAAACCGGAATACACCTTCATCAAAATGCGTATCTGATGCACTAGAAAATGATCCATCCGTCTCTCATACACACAGTGAATTCCTTATCAATTCTTTATCCTTCATTCTACACAATAACTATTTTACTTACAACGGCTCCACATACCATCAGAACCTCGGCACAGCAATGGGCTCGAAGGTCGCCCCGGTTTACGCTAACATCTTTATGGGCGCCTCCGAGTCCCATCACATCTGGGATAATCCACTTATCAACAAATACATTGCCATTTATTACCGTTACATGGATGACCTGTTCTTTATCATGAAAGGGCCTGACCACACCATCCTCTATCTTTTGCACCAACTGAATAACAACTCTTGGGGCATAAAATTCCCCCTCCATCACAGTAAGGAACAAATGGACTTTCTGGATATTCGGATTTCTCACAACAAATCCTCACTTCTTACATCCACATACTTCAAGACAGTAGACACAAACAGCTATCTTGATTTCCATAGTGCTCACTACCGTAGATGGCTTCTCAACATTCCATATAGTCAGTATAAGAGAATAAGGAAGAATTGTACAGATCCCCATGATTTCAAACTACAGTCCCGCATACTACAAGACCGGTTCTGTCAAAAACACTATTCTGAAGGAATTCTAAAAGACGCCTACAACCGAACAAAACAACTATCACAATCTGAATGCTGCATAAAAACTACAACACCTGATTTAATGTCTTTCAGCACTAATAAATTCACTTCTAATCTTATTACCACCTACAGTCAAAGATGATTTTAGCCAAACATTGGCATGTCTTGCTAGCAGACCATTTTTTAACCAGTTGCATCCCGAAACAAGTGGAGCTTCAAGTGCAGAAGACCTCGATGCCTTTGTTGCACACAAATTCAACATAACTGTACTAAAATTAAATCTACATCCACTGGCAATACATTCAATATTAAACATCATTTGTCGTGTTATACAGATCACGTTATTTACATGATTGAATGCTCCCATTGCCTCATGCAATACATAGGTCGAACCACTAGACCATTGCATTTGAGACTCAACCAACACAGGTTAAATATAAGGAAAAAAATTTTACTCCATGGAGTTTCCAAACACATCACCCTTGCCCACCCAGGGACAAACCCACAGATCAGCATCGTACCAATTGATTACGTTCCAGCATCAATCAACAATCGGTTTGAACAACTTAAAAGACTGGAGATGTTTTGGATCTTCAAAATGAGAACTTTACTGCCTCATGGCATGAATGAAGTTAAAGAAATAATTTCATAACCTAGCCGGCTCTATAAATAAACCCTTGAACCCTCTCCCCCACCCCCTCCCCCCCCCCCTCTCCTCCACTACCCCCTCTATAGTCAATTTATAAAGTTATATATGTGGTGATCTCGACCAAGGAATTAGGTTTATGTATGTAATTGTCACTTCAACTATAATATTTTAACAATCCTACCACATCTTTACTCTTAAACCTTACCTGTGATCTATAAAACGCTGCTATCTCAGTTCAGTGAGCTTTGAAATAATTACGCCTCCTACCGATCATAACGGAGTCATACAGCTCACCGTCAGCGGTTTTCTGACAATGACATACTACGCATGCGCTAATACAACAACCTATGCCTGATCCCAGTGGCCGCAAGCAGCTCACCTCCAGTGGTTCTCGGACAGATACATACGGTGCATGCGCATCCATATACATCTGCGATTACTATACAATCCTTTATGACTGACACTTAAATCCTCTTTTTATTATGTGTTTATATGATTATATGTGTTTCTTTCAATTTTGAAGATTTTATCCATCTTATCCATGGACTAGTTCGGTTCCGGTTCGACCTTTGTGGATCCGAACCCGGAAGTGAAGCCTCACATTGTTTTATAACTATCCTCGTGGTTGTTTAATTTTATAACTGCCTGAAGAAGAGCCCGGTTCGGGCAAGAAACGCTTATATAGTTTTGTGCGTTGCATCTTATCCAATAAACCCAGCTTTTATCTACACCAAGGGTTGCACTCCTTTAAGGTTCCTTTTTCCATGTGATCTACTTGATCCAATATTCTACTAACTACTGGACTCCCGAGTCGGAACTCCAGAGGAACCAGGATGCTGCACCTATACTACATTCTATACTAGATGTTATGCGCTCAGCATAACACCCTAAGGTAAGGGTCCACCCTGCTGGCCCCCCCGTTTGTTTTATTTTTATTGTATCACTGGTCTCCCAGTTTTACCCGCACAAGGTGCGCACCGGTCTTTTGTCTTTGTGTATCTGTTGTTAAACAAAGGTACAAAAAAAAAAATGGCCAGTCAGGGCAATGGAGACGTTGTGCCTACATCTCACGGCCACATGAGCCCTGTGGGTGCTTGTGTAATTAGGTCCTTTGTACCCACACGGCAGGGTCCGGGACACAAAATTTTATTTAAATTTCAAATACTAAAATTAGGCATTTCAATGGTCTCCTCATGCTGCAGCCAACTCCAGGCTGCGTCATTCAGGTCCTAAATTTTTTGACAAAAATTTTCGTCAAAAATGTTTGTTCTTAGGGATTGTGAAGCTTTGGTGAGTACTCATGATGCATCAGCCAACTCTAGGCTGTGTCATTCAGGCAATATATGGTTTACTGATGCCGCTGCAGGGCCTGGGTCTGGGAATTTAACATTTTCTCATAGGTAGCACCCGCTATCCAAAATCTTTTTCAAAAAATGTTGTGTTTTTTTGGGGGGATTGTGAAGCCCTATTGTGTACTTATGAATCAGCCAACTCCAGGCTGTGTCATTCAGCCAATATATGGTTTACTGATGCCGCTGCTGGGCCTGGGAATTTCACATTTTCTCATAGGTAGCACCCGCTATCCAAAATCTTTTTCAAAATTTTCTAAAAATTTTGTGTTTTTGGGGGGGGGATTGTGAAGCCCTGGTGTGTACTCGTGCATCAGCCAACTGCAAGCTGTGTCATTCAGGCAATATATGGTTTACTGATGGCGCTGCTGGGCCTGGGTCTAGGAATTTCACATTTTCGCATAGGTAGCACCCACTATGCAAAATCTTCGATTTCAATTTCTAAATTCATCATTTAATCTTAGGGATTGTGAAGGCCTAGTGCCTACTCATGCTGCTGGCAACTCCGGGCTGTGCCATTCATCCACTATATGGTCTCCTCATGCTGCCAACACCTCCATGCTGTGTCATTCAGCCACTATATGGTCTCCTCATGCTGCCAACACCTCCATGCTGTGTCATTCAGCCACTATATGGTCTCCTCATGCTGCCAACACCTCCACGCTGTGCCATTCAGCCACTATATGGTCTCCTCATGCTGCAAACACCTCCACGCTGTGTCATTCAGCCACTATATGGTGTCCTCGTGCTGCCAACACCTCCACGCTGTGCCATTCAGCCACTATATGGTGTCCTCATGCTTCAGCCTCATCCAAGCTGTGTCATTCAGCCACTATATGGTGTCCTCATGCTGCCAACACCTCCACACTGTGTCATTCAGCCACTATATGGTCTCCTCATGCTGCCAACACCTCCACGCTGTGTCATTCAGTCACTATATGGTCTCCTGACACTGATGCCACCACCAGGCTCTGTCATTGTGCTGCTGTGAGGCAGTGATTCTAAAAGCAATGCCAGTAATCTGCATGTTATTCTGAATAACAGTATTATTTCACTCCAGCACACTCCATATGCATTTTAGAACACAGCAAAGTGTTCTATACCCCTATAGAGGCTGTATGTAGGCTAGAAATAGCCTTTTTTAATATAGATTCGACACAAAAAATTTCGGATCTAAACAAACTTTTTCGGAAAATTTGGCAAATCGTCCGAATCAAATTTTTGAAAAGTTCGCTCATCTCTAGTCTTTTGTCTATAAAGCTTTTGATTCTGTACTGTGGCCATATCTCCGGGAGGTCTTGGGAGTGTTTGGGTTTGGCCCTAGGATTTGTGCCTGGGTCCGCTTGTTGTATGATTGCCCCAGGGCCCGTATTTGTACTAACTTTGATGTTTCTGCTCCCTTTTTATTGGACCCGGGGACTAAACAAGGGTGCCCCCTATCCCCCTTCCTTTTTGCGCTGGCAATTAAGCCCTTAGCAGCGGCTATACGTAGAGATCCCACTATCTGTGTCATCCCCAGGGAATCCATTGTGAAGGTTTCTCTCTATGCGGTTGACACCCTAGTTTATTTGGCAGATGCCGGGGGTTCACTAGTTTCTCTGATTTACTTGCTAGGTAGGTTTAGTTCCATTTCGGGTTTGCGGGTTAATTGGGGTAAATCCTCTCTCGTGGCCTTCTCACCTGACATTTCCCTTTCCTCTTCTCTCCCAGCAGGGGTGCAAGTGGTTTACCGATTTAGATATGTTGGGGTAGAGGTTACTGCATCTCTGACAGATTATGTGTCCCTGAATTTAGACCCACTTTTGTTTTCCACGGTAGATAGGTTGCATGCCTGGTCCTCCCTCCCTAGCTGGAAGGATTAATATTTTTTAAATTATTTATCTGCCTAAATTCCTTTATCTCTTCCATCTGGCTCCTGTGACCCCCCAGGAAGTACAGGGTGGGCCATTTTTATGGATACACCTTAATAAAATGGGAATGATTGGTGATATTAACTTCCTGTTTGTGGCACATTAGTATATGTGAGGGGGGAAACTTTTCGAGATGGGTGGTGACCATGGCGGCCATTATGAAGTCTGCCATTTTGAATCCAACTTTAGTTTTTTCAATAGGAAGAGGGTCATGTGACACATCTTATTGGGAATTTCAGAAGAAAAACAATGATGTGCTTGGTATTAACGTAACTTTATTCTTTCAAGAGTTATTTACAAGTTTCTGACCACTTATAAAATGTGTTCAATGTGTTGCCCATTGTGCTGGATTGTCAATGCAACCCTCTTCTCCCACTCTTCACACACTGATAGCAACACCGTAGGAGAAATGCTAGCGTATCCGTAGTTTCAGGTGCTGCACATCTCGTATCTTCAAAGCATAGACAATTGCCTTCAGATGAGCCCAAAGATAAAATTCTAAGAAGGTCAGATCGGGAGACCTTGGGGGCCATTCAACTGGCCCACGATGACCAATCCACTTTCCAGGAAACTGTTCATCTAGGAATGCTCGGACCTGACACCCATAATGTGGTGGTGCACCATCTTGCTGGAAAAACTCTGATTTTGTTCAGTGATGAGGCAAACTTTTATGTGAATGGTAAAGTTAACAAACAAAACCACCACTATTGGTCTGACACTAACCCACTTTGGATAGATCCCTCCAAGACTGTTGGAACACAAAAATTGATGGTATGGTGTGGTATATGGGGTACAAAGATAGTGGGGCCATTCTTCATCAATGGAAACCACAAGGACACTGGATATGCAAAATTGCTACATGATGGTGTTTCCCTCTTTATGCACTGAAGCTGGCACGTTCCCTGAGTTTTTCCAGCAAGATGGTGCACCACCACATTATGGGTGTCAGGTCCGAGCATTCCTAGATGAACAGTTTCCTGGAAAGTGGATTGGTCGTCGTGGGCCAGTTGAATGGCCCCCAAGGTCTCCCGATCTGACCCCCTTAGACTTTTATCTTTGGGGTCATCTGAAGGCAATTGTCTATGCTGTGAAGATACGAGATGTGCAGCACCTGAAACTACGGATACTGGAAGCCTGTGCTAGCATTTCTCCTGTGGTTTTGCTATCAGTGTGTGAAGAGTGGGAGAAGAGGGTTGCATTGACAATCCAACACAATGGGCAGCACATTGAACACATTTTATAAGTGGTCAGAAACTTGTAAATAACTCATGAAAGAATAAAGTTACGTTAAAACCAAGCACATCATTGTTTTTCTTGTGAAATTCCCAATAAGTTTCATGTGTCACATGACCCTCTTCCTATTGAAAAAACAAAAGTTTGATTCAAAATGGCCGACTTCAAAATGGCCGCCATGGTCACCACCCATCTTGAAAAGTTTCCCCAGTCACATATACTAATGTGCCACAAACAGGAAATTAATATCACCAACCATTCCGATTTTTTGTAAGGTGTATCCAATGGCCCACCCTGTATTTTAATACATTGTGTGGTGCTCTGGGATCCTTCTATTGGCAGGGGAGGTCTCCAAGACTCGGTCGGGCTCTTCTTCAAGCTCCTAAAAGGCATGGTGGATTAGCTTCTACCGATGTCTAACTATTTTCTTGCCTCTCAGTTGGTCTATGCAGCATGGTGGATTGACCTGGATCTGTCGAACTCGGCGACTGCCTTGGCTGGAGCCCTGATGAGTTTGTATGAAGCTCTCACTCACTCTACAGGTATCATTCTGGCTCCTCTTATCCCCTTCCCTTGCAAACTATAGCTAAGGTGTGGTCCGTGGTGTCGAGCAGGTTTCCGCAACCGTTGGCAACTCCTAGGGCACCCTTGTGGAGGAATGTAAATTTAGCTCACCTACATGTGTTACAGGAGGCCGGCTTTTGGGGTTCTCATTGAGTCAGATTTGTGCTTCACTTGTTCCGGGAGGATCAGGTTTTCCTCTCCTTTGCGGAAATGAAGGACAGATATGATATCCCTGGCAGTGTCTTTTATAGGTATCTTCAGCTTCAACATGCGGTCCAGGCGCAGTTTGGCTCCTATGCTCTTCTCCAGACTCTAGGGCCTAGCCCATTTGCGAATGCTTATCATAAATGGGTGGCTGATATCCCTGATCTGTCTTAGGGCCAGTGGAAGGAAGTTGAGGGCTCATATAACTCAACGGTGATGAGTAGCAGAGATATGCTGATTCAATCACGGTATGTTTTACGGTTATATTATACGCCTGCTAAGCTGAAACGTATAGAGTTGTCTTCATCGGATTTATGTTTTCGTTGTTCTGCGGAGGTAGGTACTTTTCTACATGCGATTTGGGAGTGTCCTGTTACAGCCTCCTTTTCGAGGGAGGTGATGGGGTTTTTGGCAGACAATCTAGATTTCTTGCTTACCCTGGTGATATGCCTGCTGGGAGTCCTCAATGAGGTGGTCTCTGGTGCGCATAGATGCACACTGATCCGTTTTTCATTGTTTTGTGCCATAAGGTGGTTGTGATGACGTGGGTGAATATGGTAAATAAATATGTCCCATTATACCTAGCTTTGTATAAAAGTCGTAGGTGCCTGAGGAAGTTTGATAAGGTGTGGACTCCTTGGCTTTTACTGGATGTGTCGGGTGACCTTCCATCCTTCTGGGAGGGGGTCGGAGTCACTGGGATGTGTGGTAGTGTGAATGTATGCTCGTGTGTTGGGTCTCTGGACGGTGCCGGAGATGCTCCTTCCCTAGGTGTTTGATTGCCACTCTGTTGTCGTATCCATGTCATTGTGATGGAGTTGTCTTATGGACCTACAGAGACTATGGTTGTATGTTGCACTTTCTTTATTTTTTGCAAAATTTAATAAATAAATACTTTAAAAAAATTAGAGGAGTCCCATACCCCCGACAATATAACTTATATGAACTTTCCTGTTTACAAATACAGGGGAGAAGCCACATGAGCACTAGAGATAAATCAGCACTGTTCTTCAGAGAGTTGGATATTCAGCTCCTCTTCTCATATAAGATGCATTTTGTTTACTATTAGGAGCAGAAGAAATCAGATAAGAATAAAGCTTAGTATTATTATTTACATAAATACAATCTCTCTAACCAATTTCGGGGACGTATGTTAGTATAATGCTTAAAACATTGGAGAGTAAAGATAAATTTACTTATAAAACCCCAGAAAGCCTGAGATTCCTCTATGGCCAAAGTCTTAGTAGAAGAATATAAATCTCGTAACGTAAAAGAATGTAAACGTTCCCACAAAGGGGAATAGGGAAAATGTGTTTAGTAATAACCATAGGGAGTAAAGAAAGTGGGGTTAGGGGAGAAGGGAAATCAGAATCAGTCGTAGAGCAGTCTCGTAATACCGACAAAGTTATATATAAAAGAGGAAAGAACTAGAGAGGCCAAGGAGGAGTGCGGGGGCCACAAAATGGGCCCTATAGAAGGAGGGACTGAGGAGAATTCCATATCCACATGAGGAGGAATATAAAGGGGAGGATGAGAAAAAGAAGAGCGAACGAGCTCTAATAATCCAGATGAAGGAAAAGCTTTATAATAAGTGTGTAAATCCGGAAACACAAAACCGCCGTCTAATGTCTTCAGGGTGAGCGTCTATACGGGACACGTGGTCTCTTCTGAATCATAACAAAATTACTAAATAACCATCGGATAGAAGAAAAATAACAATTCCGTACTATGATAGGGACGGACTGTAAAACATAAAATATTATTGGTAAATATAAGATTTAAGAACCTTTTTCCTTCCAATCCACGACATATATGGGAATTTACGAGCGTGTAACTGGGTCTTCAATCCGTGTAATAATGGCGCAAAGTGTGAAGTAAAGAGATCTTGTACCAGATGTGATCAGATCTCTAGGGATTTTATACCCCGGGGAGGACAAAGAAAAGGAAAAGAATTACACCGATGTTTACTGAACCCGGGGGACGCCGAGATATTGACGACTTCTCATATAGAAAAATGGATTTTATGATCTGAGATCGAAAATAGACGTCAAGACGGGAAACGATCGTCTAGGGTTTGTGATAAATAAAAGTATCTGCAGCGTCTTATGTTCAGAAGAGACGATCTTCAAGGGAGACGCGCGGATCCTTTCTGATGCCTTGAATTAAAGTCTCTATAATCATAATGAGAAGGGGGCGGGGACAACACTGACGCGTTACATTCCCTATATACAACGTCAGGGACAATATTACATTTATTATAAGTCCAGTGTGCGGAGATGATTATAAGAATAATAAATAATATAAGAAAGAAAACTTTTATTAACAATTGGTAACAAGTTTGGAGATGTAGTATATGATATATGTATAAATGTCAGATATCCTATGTACATGGATAATATATAGATGTGTTATCTGCATCATTTACTGCTCTGAATTGGCTTCTCTCCTGTGTGAGTTCTTTGATGTCGAATAAGATGCGATTGCTGAGTAAAACATTTCCCACATTCTAAGCATGAAAATTGCTTCTCTTCTGTGTGAGTTTTTTGATGTTGAATAAGATTTGGTTTCAGAGTAAAACATTTCCCACATTCTGAACATGAAAATGGCTTGTCTCCTGTGTGAGTTTTTTGATGTACAACAAGACTGGATTTAAAAGTAAAACATTTCCCACATTTTGAACATGAATATGGCTTATCTCCTGTGTGAGTTCTTTGATGTTGAACCAAACTTGATTTTACAGTAAAACATTTCCCATATTCTGAACATGAAAATGGCTTGTCTCCTGTGTGAGCTCTTTGATGTTGAACAAGACTTGATTTTACAGTAAAACATTTCCCACATTCTGAACATGAAAATGGCTTCTCTCCTGTGTGAGTTCTTTGATGTATAACAAGACTTGATTTTACAGTAAAACATTTCCCACATTCTGAGCATGAAAACGGCTTCTCTTCTCTGTGAGTTCTTTGATGTTTAATAAAATTTGGTTTCAGAGTAAAACATTTCCCACATTCTGAACATGAAAATGGCTTGTCTCCTGTGTGAGCGCTTTGATGTTGAACAAGATTTGATTTTAAAGTAAAACATTTCCCACATTCTGAACATGAAAATGGCTTCTCTCCTGTGTGAGTTCTTTGATGTTGAATAAGATGTGATTTCCGAGTAAAACATTTTCCACATTCTGAGCATGAAAATGGCTTCTCCCCTGTGTGAGTTCTTTGATGTACAACAAGACCGGATTTAAAATGAAAACATTTCCCACATTCTGAGCATGAAAATGGCTTCTCTCCTGTGTGATTTCTTTGATGTACAACAAGACGTGATTTAAAAGGAAAACATTTCCCACATTCTGAGCATGAATATGGTTTCTTTTCTGTATGAGCTCGTTGATGTCCAACACCCCTTCTGTGACCTTTATTTTGCTGAACATCCTGTGATGACTGAGAAGACAGGACCTGTATATAAGGATGAGATGACAGATCTTGGCTGTGAAGGGCTGAGGGTGTATCTGGGATAATGGAATGTTCTTCATATGTATCTTGTGTGATATCATCATCTGCTTTATAATCTGAAGATATAAGATTCTCCTCTGATCTCCTGCTACAAGAATCTGCAGAGAATAACACAGATTTTATTATCAGTATTAACCCTTAACATCCCAGGATATTTAAGCTTTTGTGTTTTTCTTTTTTTTTCCTCCTCTCCTCCCAGCCTAAACTCTTTTCTTTTCCCATCTACACTGGGTTTAAGAGCTTGTTTTTGTGGAACCGATCTTACACTGTATTGCACCACCAATGATTCTCACTAAGGCTGTATAAATGCTGATGTCAGCTTTGACTGTAGCATCTAAGTGGTTAATATCCAGCATCAGAGATTGCTCTGTGTCAGCTATTAGCAGCCGCCCTCAGCTGAAGAATGCAGCCAAGATCCAACAGATACAGAGGGGGCACAGGTCCCGGGCCACCCCATACACCCTTAACTGCCCGATGAGGTAAATAAAAATCATAAGTCATTAAGGGGTTAAAATTTTCATATATTTTTGTTAAATCTTGTCCAGAATATTACACAATGGAACAATCATCATCCTACCTTGTGTTAATGATCACTGTGTATAGTCTCCTGTAATGTCTCCATGATAATCTTCTCCTCGCTGTGTATAGTCTCCTGTATTGTCTCCATGATAATCTTCTCCTCGCTGTGTATAGTCTCCTGTAATGTCTCCATGATAATCTTCTCCTCGCTGTGTATAGTCTCCTGTAATGTCTCCATGATAATCTTCTCCTCGCTGTGTATAGTCCTGTAATGTCTCTATGATAGTCTTCTCCTCGCTGTGTATAGTCCTGTAATGTCTCCATGATAATCTTCTCCTCACTGTGTATAGTCCCTGTAATGTCTCCATGATAATCTTCTCCTCGCTGTGTATAGTCCTGTAATGTCTCCATGATAATCTTCTCCTCACTGTTTATAGTCTCCTGTAATGTCTCCATGATAATCTTCTCCTCGCTGTGTATAGTCCTGTAATGTCTCCATGATAATCTTCTCCTCGCTGTGTATAGTCCTGTAATGTCTCCATGATAGTCTTCTCCTCGCTGTGTATAGTCCTGTAATGTCTCCATGATAATCTTCTCCTCGCTGTGTATAGTCTCCTGTAATGTCTCCATGATAATCTTCTCCTCACTGTGTATAGTCTCCTGTAATGTCTCCATGATAATCTTCTCCTCGCTGTGTATAGTCTCCTGTAATGTCTCCATGATAATCTTCTCCTCGCTGTGTATAGTCTCCTGTAATGTCTCCATGATAATCTTCTCCTCGCTGTGTATAGTCCTGTAATGTCTCCATGATAATCTTCTCCTCGCTGTGTATAGTCTCCTGTAATGTCTCCATGATAATCTTCTCCTCGCTGTGTATAGTCTCCTGTAATGTCTCCATGATAATCTTCTCCTCGCTGTGTATAGTCTCCTGTAATATCTCCATGATAATCTTCTCCTCTCTGTATATAGTCTCCTGTAATGTCTCCATGATAGTCTTCTCCTCGCTGTGTATAGTCTCCTGTAATCTCTCCATGATAATCTTCTCCTCGCTGTGTATAGTCTCCTGTAATGTCTCCATGATAATCTTCTCCTCGCTGTGTATAGTCTCCTGTAATGTCTCCATGATAATCTTCTTCTCGCTGTGCATAGTCTCCTGTATTGTCTCCATGATAATCTTCTCCTCGCTGTGTATAGTCTCCTGTAATGTCTCCATGATAATCTTCTCCTTGCTGTGTATAGTCTCCTGTAATGTCTCCATGATAATCTTCTCCTCACTGTGTATAGTCTCCTGTAATGTCTCCATGATAATCTTCTCCTCGCTGTGTATAGTCTCCTGTAATGTCTCCATGATAATCTTCTCCTCGCTGTGTATAGTCCTGTAATGTCTCCATGATAATCTTCTCCTCGCTGTGTATAGTCCTGTAATGCCTCCATGATAATCTTCTCCTCGCTGTGTATAGTCCTGTAATGCCTCCATGATAATCTTCTCCTCGCTGTGTATAGTCTCCTGTAATGTCTCCATGATAATCTTCTCCTCGCTGTGTATAGTCTCCTGTAATGTCTCCATGATAATCTTCTCCTCGCTGTGTATAGTCTCCTGTAATGTCTCCATGATAATCTTCTCCTCGCTGTGTATAGTCCTGTAATGTCTCCATGATAATCTTCTCCTCGCTGTGTATAGTCTCCTGTAATGTCTCCATGATAATCTTCTCCTCGCTGTGTATAGTCTCCTGTAATGTCTACATGATAATATTCTCCTCGCTGTGTATAGTCTCCTGTAATGTCTCCATGATAATCTTCTCCTCTATGTGTATAGTCCTGTAATGTCTCCATGATAATCTTCTCCTCGCTGTGTATAGTCTCCTGTAATGTCTCCATGATAATCTTCTCCTCGCTGTGTATAGTCTCCTGTAATGTCTCCATGATAATCTTCTCCTCGCTGTGTATAGTCTCCTGTAATGTCTCCATGATAATCTTCTCCTCGCTGTGTATAGTCTCCTGTAATGTCTCCATGATAATCTTCCCCTCGCTGTGTATAGTCCATGTAATGTCTCCATGATAATCTTCTCCTCGCTGTGTATAGTCTCCTGTAATGTCTCCATGATAATCTTCTCCTCGCTGTGTATAGTCTCCTGTAATGTCTCCATAATAATCTTCCCCTCGCTGTGTATAGTCTCCTGTAATGTCTCCATGATAATCTTCTCCTCGCTGTGTATAGTCTCCTGTAAGGTCTCCATGATAATCTTCTCCTCGCTGTGTATAGTCTCCTGTAATGTCTCCATGATAATCTTCTCCTCGCTGTGTATAGTCTCCTGTAATGTCTCCATGATAATCTTCTCCTCGCTGTGTATAGTCTCCTGTAATGTCTCCATGATAATCTTCCCCTCGCTGTGTATAGTCCATGTAATGTCTCCATGATAATCTTCTCCTCGCTGTGTATAGTCTCCTGTAATGTCTCCATGATAATCTTCTCCTCGCTGTGTATAGTCTCCTGTAATGTCTCCATAATAATCTTCCCCTCGCTGTGTATAGTCTCCTGTAATGTCTCCATGATAATCTTCTCCTCGCTGTGTATAGTCTCCTGTAAGGTCTCCATGATAATCTTCTCCTCGCTGTGTATAGTCTCCTGTAATGTCTCCATGATAATCTTCTCCTCGCTGTGTATAGTCTCCTGTAAGGTCTCCATGATAATCTTCTCCTCGCTGTGTATAGTCTTCTGTAATGTCTCCATGATAATCTTCTCCTCGCTGTTTATAGTCTCCTGTAATGTCTCCATGATAATTTTCTCCTCGCTGTGTATAGTCCTGTAATGTCTCCATGATAATCTTCTCCTCGCTGTGTATAGTCTCCTGTAATGTCTCCATGATAATCTTCTCTTCGCTGTGTATAGTCTCCTGTAATGTGTCCATGATAATCTTCTCCTCGCTGTGTATAGTCTCCTGTAATGTCTCCATGATAATCTTCTCCTCGCTGTGTATAGTCCTGTAATGTCTCTATGATAATATTCTCCTCGCTGTGTATAGCTCCTCCTTGTTCCCAGTCTCCTTTCCTCCGTCATTCTATCCTTGTTCCCATGTATGTGCCCCTACCCCTGTATACACCATAGGTCTTCTTCATTACATTCACTTTCATACCTACACCTCATTTATGTCTTCAGTGAATTCTCCCCACATCGGCCGCTCTCTCCTACCCTCCCCCATGTACAGATCACATGACCTATGCCCTTTCATCAATCACTTTTAACCATCTGATTCCATTGTGTAATATAAAAGTCGTCCCATAAATCACTGCTCCATCTCTTGCCTCTTATCCTCCAGTAATATCTGCAGGGATCTGTCTCTGCTACTTCTATCACAAAGCAGCTATGATAGCAGAGCAGGGACACCTTACTAGGAGCAGGGACATTGTCTTTGACAGGTGTCCATGCTCCCCAGCACAATTTCAATGGTGCCCTACACTATTTAGATCCCATAACGACCAGGGAAATTACATTTTTGCATCTTCATTTGTTTCCTCCTCTCCTAAGAGCCATCACTCATTTTTCCACCTCTAGACCCTTATGCTTGTTTTTTGCAGGAACAATCATGCTATGTGCCATAAAATTGACTTGTTCTCCTCATAGATCAGGTTGGTACGATCAATATGTATAGCATAGCGTTATATTTTACTCCTTTTTTTATTTTTTAAACTTATTTTACTGAAAAGTGAGTAAAGTGACGTACAGTGTAAGCACAGACCATGGAAGCCTATGACAAAATACCATTCAGCACGATGTATACAGAGTGAGGACAGCTGCATAACACAGTCAGTGACTACAGACACAATACAACCTAAACCGGGAACCTTAAAGGGGTACCCTGCCCACAGACATCTTATCCACTATACTTTGGGTGGTCCA
This sequence comes from Hyla sarda, assembly GCF_029499605.1. Classification (NCBI taxonomy): domain Eukaryota; kingdom Metazoa; phylum Chordata; class Amphibia; order Anura; family Hylidae; genus Hyla; species Hyla sarda. Next base: position 54,162 of record NW_026607749.1, on the reverse strand, counting down.
TGTGGTCTGATGAGCACAGTTAAACAGATTTGTAAATTACTTTTATTTAAAAATCTGTATCCTTTTCAGCTGCTGTATGTTCTTTTTGTTGTGTAGTTCTTTCCAGTCTTACCCCGGTGCTCTCTGCTGCCACCTCTGTCCATGTCAGGAACTTTCCTGATCATCATAGCAAACTTCTCTTTCTCCGGACAGTTTCTGACATGGACAGAAGTGGCAGCAGAGAGCACTGTGATCAGACTCAAAAGAACTACACAACTTCCTGTGAAGAATACAGCAGCGGCTATGTACTGGAAGGATTAAGATTTTTAAATAGAAGTAATTTACAATTCTGAATAACTTTATAGCACCAGTTTGATAAAAAAAATGGTGAATTATACTCACCGATAATTCCACTTCTGGAAGTCTCCACGACAGCTCCCATGAGATTATCTCCTCATCCTGATTGGGACAGGAAAAAACACTGAGAGGTTAAATTCCCCACCCCTTCCTCTCCACACCAGTGTATTTATAAAGAACTTCAATAGAAGAAAAGAAAGTAGGCGACAACTCACCAAACGTAGCTTTAGGCTTCTTTTATTGTAGCAGGTGAATAAACAAGTGCATACTCACATGCAGAGAGCGACGTCCGTTTCACACAATACTGTGCTTCTTCTGGCTCAACCAGAAGAAGCACAGTATTGTGTGAAACAGACGTCGCTCTCTGCATGTGAGTTTGCACCTGTTTGTTCACCTGCTATAATAAAAGAAGCCTAAAGCTACATTTGGTGAGTTGCCGCCTACTTTCTTTTCTTCTATTGAAGTATACTACGGTTGTGTGGACTTTGGTACGCTGAGCACCACCACAGGCTACGATAAGTGACTGTGACCTAGAACTCGGCACAGGACTTTTGCAACACTCCACAGCAATTACAGTAGTGCCAGTTGGAACTTTCTTTGTACATATTTATAAAAAACGCAGAGGGAAAAGGAAAAAAAGTACAATAAAACACCACAATAAAAAACCAAAGGGTGGGATGTATGGGAGCTTTCGTGGAGACTTCCAGAAAAGGAATTATCTGCGAGTATAATTCACCATTTCCCCCCACGTCTCCACAACAGCACCCATGAGAAATACCAAAGAATTTATTAGTGAGGGACTATAGCACTGAGAACTTTACGTCCAAAGGCCATATCCTCAGAAGACAAAATGTGAACTCTATAATGTCTGGAAAAAGTATGGAGGTTTTTCCAAGTGGCAGCTTTGCAAATCTGTTCTACAGAAGCTCCTGCTCTCTCTGCCCATGATGAGGAAATTGCTCTAGTAGAATGGGCCTTCAATTGTATAGGAGGGGCTTTACCTCGGGCCACATAAGCCTCTGAAATTGAGGTCTTAATCCATCTGGCTATAGAACTCCTAGAGGCTTTCTTGCCTCTATTAGGGCAAGCAAACTGAATAAACAGATTATCATCCTTCCTCCACTGACTAGTTCTTTCAATGTAAAGGAGAACAGCTCTTCTAACATCCAAGAGACTATATGATTTTTCTAAGTAATTTTTTGGATTTGAACAGAAGGATGGAACCACAATATCCTGTGATCTATGAAATGTAGAGCCAACTTTAGGAAGGAAGTTAGGATCAAGCTTAAAAATGATTTTGTCATCCAAAATTCTGATATAAGGCTCCCGGATAGAAAGAGCCTGAATTTCACCTACTCTCCTAGCTGTAGTGATGGCAATTAAAAATATAGTTTTCAGAGTCAAACATTTTTCAGAAATAGAATCCAGAGGCTCAAAGGGATCCAGAGGAAGAGCCGCTAGAACTGTATTTAAATTCCACTGAGGACAGATATTTAAAGTCTTAGGTCTGAGTCTGCTGGACGCTTTAATAAATCTTGAAATCCACATGTTATCAGCCAATTTTACATGATAGAGAGCACTGAGAGCAGAAACCTGTACTTTGAGGGAACTAGGGGAAAGACCTAAATCAAATCCCTGCTGAAGGAAGTCTAGAATTTTTGGAATCACCGGAGTGTTGATAGAAAAAGAATCCCCACACCAAGAAATAAACTTCTTCCAAGTTTTAGCATAGATTCTAGAGGTAGTATCTTTATGGCTAGATAGAAGTGTATTTACTACCTTTTCAGAGAAACCTTCCTTCAGCAGAATGGACTTTTCAATTTCCATGCTGTCAAGCTGAGGTTTTTCATCTGACGATGAAAAGGCAGATGGGATCTTCTATACTTAGAGTTTTTAGTCGAGAAAACCAGCTTTTCTTTGGCCAGTATGGGGCTACTAGGATTAGAATGCAATGGCAGTTCATTAGTTTTTGAAGGACCCGAGATATCAGAGGTAGGGGAGGAAATGCATATCCCATACTGAATGTCCAATCCTGAGCCAAAGCATCTACTGCTAGAGGAGAGTCTTTTGGATTTAAGGAATAGAATAGATCCATCTTGTGATTTATCCTGGTTGCAAACAGATCTATTTGAGGAACCCCCCATCTCTCCATAATCATACTGAACGTCCACGGGGCTAGAGACCATTCCCCCTGGTCTAATATATGTCTGCTCAGGAAGTCCGCCTCTAAGTTCCAGATCCCTCTGAGATGGATTGCTGATATCAAAAGTACTTTGTTTTCTGCCCAATAAAATATTTGATGAGAAATTGATTGAAGAGCTGTATGTCTTGGACCCCCCTGACATCTTATAAAGGCCACTGCAGTCATGTTGTCCGAGTAAATGAGGATATGGCGATTCTTGGAGTGTCATCCATATTGCCAGTAGCTCTCTGAAGTTGGAAGACTTCCTTGCTGTCTGAGGATCCCACTTTCCTTGGACTACTCGAATCTCTGAGTGAGCACCCATTCCCCTGCACTGGCATCTGTTGTTATGAGTAACTGGTTTGTCTGGAACCAACCTACTCCCGTCTCTAATTTTTTCTTAGATGGGTTTTTACTTGAGAGGGAATTATCACTCTTTTGTCTAAAGACTTCTGTGACTTGTCCCAAATGGTTAGAATCCACTTTTGTAGAGGCCTGGAGTGAAACTGAGCCCAAGCTAAAGATTGGATACATGATGTCATATGACCCAGAGTGGACATTGCTGTCCTGATTGTACAAAAGTGGAAGGATAGGAACCGGGACACTAATGCCTGCAGTAATACCCTCTTGGAATCCAGAAGAAAGGAGGTCTGAATCCTTGAATCCAAGAGGGTACCCAGGAATATCTTCCTCTGACTGGGAATAAGATCTGATTTGTCCACATTTAGAATCCAGCCCAACTTCTGGAGAACAAGAATAGTTCTTTGTAAATTAATGTGGTCTAGATAAGGAATAATTAAAATAGACTCTTTCCTGAGAAGGGCAACCACCTCTGCCAAGACCTTGATGAAAATTCGAGGCGCAGATGACAGGCCGAATGGGAGACAGACAAACTGAAAGTGGCGGACACTGGACCCCCACTGGATGGCAAATCTCAAAAATTTTTGGGAATTTGAATGGATGGGAATATGGTAATAAGCATCTCGAAGATCGCTTGTCGCCATCACAGTCCCCTTCTTTATCAACTGAACTGCAGATTTTACAGATTCAATCTTGAATTTTTTGTAAACCACAAATTTTTTGGACTCTGACTAGTAACAATGTATCTCGAAGGGGGGGTGATGACAACTTGATCCCCCCTCTGGCCTAGCGTCATTGTTTAGGGTTGGAAGAGGACTGACTGGGGTTAGTGAAGATATTTCTACCCCTATCCCCCTTCCTGTAAGACCACCATCCTGTTTTCCCTTTACCTCCTCTGAAAGATTGGTCTGACTGGGAAAGAATACGAAAAGGAGATTTCATGGGTTGGACCTTATTTAAGAATAGTCCTTTTTTCTTGTCTGCTGCTTTTTCCAATATAGAATCCAGCTCTGGACCAAATAAAAAAAATTCATGGAAAGGAAGGGAGCAGAGTTTACTTTATGAAGTCATGTCTCCCGACCAAGATTTTAGCCACAGTACACGCCTAGTGGTATTGGACAAAACAGCAGTATGAGAAGCAAGTTTTACCGATTCTGCAGAGGCATCTGATAAAAAATTAGATGCCATTTTGAGCAGAGGCAAGGATTCCAAAATTTGGTCTTTATGGGTATCAGACTGGTGGTATTCCTGTTGGTCGAACCAAACTCCTAAAGTTCTGGCCACACAGGTAGAGGCCTTAACAGTGAAGAAGCAGCTTCCCAGTTCTTTGTAAGCAAACTCTCTGCCTTTATATTCATGGGATCCTTAAGTTGTGTAGCATCCTCGAAAGGCAGAGAGGTACGCTTTGCTACCTTAGCAACCGAGACGTCTACTAATGGTATCGTGTCCCAGGTAGTAGAGTCTGCGTCATCAAAGGGATATCACCTTTTTAGACCCCTAGGAATAATAGCATTTTTTTCTGGCTTTGCCCATTCCTCCTTAATAATTTTATGTAAATTCGCATGAACAGGGAACGTACAGGATTTCCTGTCTCCTAGGCCTCCAAAAAGCTCATCCTGGATAGACTTAGTCTCCTGAACTTCCTCTAAATTCAAGGTAGTACGAAAGGACTTAATTAAGGATTCGATATAGTCAGAATTCAAAGAAGAATCTTCCTCTTCATGAGGATTTTCCACATATTCTCCATTCTGGAGATACACTTTCTTCAAAATCCTAAAAGGATACCGTTTTGGTCTTTTTTACAGCTGAGACATGAACCATAGTAGATACCACAGGGGTAACAGGTGTAAAAGAAGCCAATGCAGAGTGAATCTCTGAATGAATCATGGAGTTAATTTCTTGCATGAGTGTGAGAGAATCATCTTTAACCACTGATGCCATGCATGCTTTACACAGAAGTTTAGAAGCAGATTAAGGAAACTCTTTGTAGCACATTACACATTTTTTGGGGTTTTGATTTTTTTGATTTAACAGAAGAACCTGCAGAAACCTTGTCTCCCTGCAATTAGAAGGAAGAGAAGGATAAAACACCATGCAAACGAAGATAGGCCAGGGAGAACCCATAGGCCCTCAGTACTCACTGATCCTTGGACCGCTGGAGGATCTGGAATCTTTGTAGGCGAGCTCATGATGCAGCCTTGTAATAACAAACGCTGGAATCAGGTAGAGCAGCTTCCATCTGGGAGAGGGGCTTCTTATAGGAAAAAAGCCGGTCTCCAGATTCAAATTCCGCACCCTATGGCGGCTGGAAGTGACGTCAGACGCCATCGTTCCGGCTGGAAGGAGATTCTGCAGACTGCTCATCGGGACTTTTAAACAAGGAAGCGCTCGCGTGAGGCAAAGCCCGGGACACAATAAGAGCAGAGACCGCTGCAAGAATGCCGCCAGCACCTGCAGTGCTCCCGCAGAGTTTTCTCTGCTCCATACTCCCGGAGTGGACCCACAGCACGGACCGGACCTATGGGAGAGAACAAGACAGGGGGTGTGCTGTGCCAGCACTCCGAGTCTGCAAGGCCCCGGTAAGGACCTTCCAATTTTTTTCATGCAGGAGAGAAGACCCCCCTGCACCTCTCAGCTCCTTCCCTGACAGGGACAGGAAAAAACACTGGTGTGGAGAGGAAGGGGTGGGGAATTTAACCTCTCAGTGTTTTTCCTGTCCCAATCAGGAGGAGGAGATAATCTCATGGGTGCTGTCGTGGAGACGTGGGGGGAAAAGTGCACTGCATAAAAATGGAAGCCCACAAAATGATGTATTTTTTTTTTTTGGGTGGTAAAATGATCTATCTACTTTCCACCACTACCTACACCGTCTACCTACCAATGCTATCTACCTACCGCCATTATCTGCCTTCATACTGGCATTATCTACACTATTTAGGGCACTGAGGGTAGGAAAGAATTGGGAAATGTGCTGGAAACGTGCGGCGCCTAACGTGTTTCTCTGGCAGATTCTGTGGGGATGAAAAGGAAAGAGAACGACTTCAGGAAGACACCCCCTGTGATTCACCACATGTAACTGCACTGTAATCACTTATATTGTCTGCAGCACCTGTATAGAGCTGGGGGCACTGTATGGGGGGATATTGGTCTGTGTACAGGGGTTTTATTCAGTATCAGTATGGCAGTATTATCCCGTCATTATATGGTGGTAATGGTGGTGGTCATGATGTGGTGCAATTATTCATCCCTTTTATTCCTTTATCACGACAAAATCCTGATCAGCTGAGAGGATGGTGGGAGGGCCCTTACCTGCCTCCTCGTCGTCTGATCAGTGTTCTATTACTCCAAGCCTGAAGCAGGAGAGCACTGATAACAATGATCAATGTTATGGCATAGCACTGATCAGTATATACAATCAGAAGATTGCAGGTAATAGTCCCCTATGGGGGCTAAAAAAAAAGTGTCAAATAAAAAGAAAAAGTTAATAAATGTGAATAAGCCCCTCCCCTAATAAAAGTTTGAATCTCCATTTCCATTTTTTTTAAATAAATGTAATTAAAAAAAAATATACAAAACAAAACGTGGTACCGCCACGTGCATAAATGTCCGAACTATTTAAATATAAGGTTGGCCAAACCGCACGGTCGATGGTGTACACGTAAAAAAAAAACAAAGTTCAAAATTGTGCATTTTTGGTCACTTCATATACTATAAAAATATTACTGAAATGCAACAAAAAAAGTCCCATCAAAACAGAAATGGTACCGATAAAAACTACAGACCACGGCGCAAAAAATGACCCTCATACAGACGCGTATACGTAAAAATATGAAGTTATGGAGCTCAGAAGAGGACAATTTTAAACATATTAATGTTGGTGCATGAATTTTTTAAAGTAGTAAAATAAAATAAAACCTATATAACTTGTGTATCCTTGTAACCGTCTGGACCTACAGAATAAAGATAAGGTGTTAATTTTACCGAAAAATGCACTGCGTAAAAACGGAAGCCCTAGAAAGAGGCAAATTGGCGTGTTTTTTTTTTTTTATTTCCCCCCCACAAAATTTTTTTTTTGTTTCGCCGCAGATTATGTTATAAAATAATTGATGTCATTACAAAGTACGATTGGTGACGCAAAAAACAACAAGCCTCATATGTGTCTGTAGGTGCAAAATTGAACGCATTATAATTTTTAGAAGGTCAGAAGGAAAAAAGCAAAAGTGCAAAAAACAAAAACTTCCTGTGGAGCATACAGCAGCTGATAAGTACTGGAATGATTAAGATTTTATAAAAGAAGTCATTTACAAATCTGTATAATTTTATGGCACCAGATGATTAAAAAAAAAAAAATTTCCACTGGAGTACCCCTTTAACCCCTTAAGGACCGAGCCCTTTTTCACCTTAAGGACCGGAGCGTTTTTTGCAATTCTGACCACTGTCACTTTAAACATTAATAACTCTGATGCTTTTAGTTATCATTCTGATTCCGAGATTGTTTTTTCGTGACATATTCTACTTTAACTTAGTGGTAAATTTTTGTGGTAACTTGCATCCTTTCTTGGTGAAAAATCCCCAAATTTGATGAAAAAAATGAAAATTTAGCATTTTTCTAACTTTGAAGCTCTCTGCTTGTAAGGAAAATGGATATTCAAAATAATTTTTTTGGGGTTCACATATACAATATGACTACTTTATGTTTGCATCATAAAATTTATGAGTTTTTACTTTTGGAAGACACCAGAGGGCTTCAAAGTTCAGCAGCAATTTTACATTTTTTCACAAAATTTTCAAACTCGCAATTTTTCATGGACCAGTTCAGGTTTGAAGTGGATTTGAAGGGCCTTCATATTAGAAATGCCCCATAAAAGACCCCATTATAAAAACTGCACCCCCAAAGTATTCAAAATGACATTCAGTAAGTGTATTAACCCTTTAGGTGTTTCACAGGAATAGCAGCAAAGTGAAGGAGAAAATTCAAAATCTTCATTTTTTACATTCGCATGTTCTTGTAGACCCAATTTTTGAATTTTTGCAAGGGGTAAAAGGAGAAAATTTTTACTTGTATTTGAAACCCAATTTCTCTCGAGTAAGCACATACCTCATATGTCTATGTAAAGTGTTCGGCGGGCGCAGTAGAGGGCTCAGAAGGGAAGGAGCGACAAATGGTTTTTGGGGGGCATGTCACCTTTAGGAAGCCCCTATGGTGCCAGGACAGCAAAAAAAAAAAAAAACATGGCATACCATTTTGGAAACTAGACCCCTCAGGGAACGTAACAAGGGGTAAAGTGAACCTTAATACCCCACAGGTGTTTCACGACTTTTGCATATGTAAAAAAAATATTTTTTTTACCTAAAATGCTTGGTTTCCCCAAAATTTTACATTTTTAAAAAGGGTAATAGCAGAAAATACCCCCCAAAATTTGAAACCCAATTTCTCCCGATTCAGAAAACACCCCATATGGGGGTGAAAATTGCTCTGCTGGCGCACTACAGGTCTCACAAGAGAAGGAGTCACATTTGGCTTTTTGAAAGCAAATTTTGCTCTGGGGGCATGCCGCATTTAGGAAGCCCCTATGGTGCCAGAACAGCAAAAAAAAAAACACATGGCATACCATTTTGGAAACTAGACCCCTCGGGGAACGTAACAAGTGGTTAAGTGAACCTTTATACCCCACAGGTGTTTCATGACTTTTGTATATGTAAAATTTTTTTTATTTTTTTACCTAAAATGCTTGTTTTCCCAAAAATTTTACATTTTTAAAAAGGGTAATAGCAGAAAATACCCCCCAAAATTTGAAGCCCAATTTCTCCCGAGTACGGCGATACCCCATATGTGACCCTAAACTGTTGCCTTGAAATACGACAGGGCTCCAAAGTGAGAGCGCCATGCGCATTTGAGGCCTAAATTAGGGACTTGCATAGGGGTGGACATAGGGGTATTCTATACCAGTGATTCCCAAACAGGGGGCCTCCAGCTGTTGTAAAACTCCCAGCATGCCTAGACAGTCAGTGGCTATCTGGCAATACTGGGAGTAGTTGTTTTGCAACAGCTGGAGGCTCCGTTCTGGAAACAGTGGCGTACCAGACGTTTTTCATTTTTATTGGGGAGGGGGGCTGTGTAGGGGTATGTGTATATGTAGTGTTTTTTACTTTTTATTGTGTGTTAGTGTAGTGTAGTGTTTTTAGGGTACAGTCACACGGGCGGGGGTTCACATTAGTTTCTCGCTGGCAGCTTGAGCTGCAGCAGAAAATTTGCCGCAGCTCAAACTTGCAGCCGGATACTTACTGTAATCCTCCGCCCATGTGAGTGTACCCTGTACGTTCACATTGGGGGGGGGGGGGGGACATCCAGCTGTTGCAAAACTACAACTCCCAGCATGTACGGTCTATCAGTGCATGCTGGGAGTTGTAGTTTTGCAACCGCTGGAGGCTCCGTTTTGGAAACAGTGGCGTACCAGACGTTTTTCATTTTTATTGGGGAGGGGGGCTGTGTAGGGGTATGTGTATATGTAGTGTTTTTTACTTTTTATTTTATTTTGTGTTAGTGTAGTCTAGTGTTTTTAGGGTACAGTCACATGGGCGGGGGGTTCACAGTAGTTTCTCGCTGGCAGTTTGAGCAGCGGCAGAAAATTTGCCACAGCTCAAACTTGCAGCCGGATACTTACTGTAATCCTCCGCCCATGTGAGTGTACCCTGTACGTTCACATGGGGGGGGGGAAATACCTCCAGCTGTTGCAAAACTACAACTCCCAGCATGTACGGTCTATCAGTGCATGCTGGGAGTTGTAGTTTTGCAACAGCTGGAGACACACAGGTTGTGAAACACCGAGTTTGGTAACAAACTCAGTGTTTTGCAACCAGTGTGCCTTCAGCTGTTGCAAAAGCTACAACCCCCAGCATGTACGGACAGCGGAAGGGCATGCTGGGTCTTGTAGTTATGCAACAGCCGGAGGCATACTACATTGGCTGAAGATGCTGGGGATTGTAGTTATGCAACAGCTGGAGACACACTGGTTTGCTACTTAACTCAGTGTGCCTTCAGCTGTTGCAAAACTACAACTCTCAGCAGTCACCGACAGCCAACGGGCATGCTGGGAGTTGTAGTTATGCAACCACCAGATGCAACACTACAACTCCCAGCATGCACTTTAGCTGATTGTGCAAGCTGAGAGTTGTAGTTATACAACAGCTGAAGGTACACATTTCCATAGAAAGAATGTGCCTCCAGCTGTTGCAAAACTACAAATCCCAGCATGCCCATAAGGGCATGCTGGGAGTTGTGGTGGTCTGCCTCCTGCTGTTGCATAACTACAGCTCCCAGCATGCCCTTTTTGCATGCTGGGAGCTGTTGCTAAGCAAAAGCAGGAGGCTGTCACTCACCTCCTGCTGCTGCTCCACGATGCCGCCGCACACGTCAGTCCCTCGCTGCCGCCGTCGCTCCTGGGGCCCCGATCCCAACAGGGACGCCGGGGATCGGGGTCCCCAGCACCGGGGGTTGTCTTCCCGCACCCGCTCACGTCCTCCGGAAGAGGGGCGGAGCGGGTGCGGGAGTGACACCCGCAGCAGGCGCCCTGATTGGTCGGCCGGTAATCCGGCCGATGAATCAGGGCGATCGTGAGGTGGCACCAGTGCCACCTCACCCCTGCAGGCTCTGGCTGTTCGGGGCCATCTCTGACGGCCCCGATCAGCCAGTAATTCCGGGTCATCGGGTCACTGAAGACCCGATTGACCCGGAATCCGCCGCAGATCGCTGGACTGAATTGTCCAGCGATCTGCGGCAATCGCCGACATGGGGGGACATAATGACCCCCCTGGGCAATATGCCTGGATGCCTGCTGAACGATTTCAGCAGGCATCCGGCCCTGACTCCCCTCCGGCTAGCGGCGGGGGCCGGAAATGCTCAGGGCGTATCCATACGCCCTCGGTCCTTAAGGACTTGGAAACGGGGGCGTATGGATACGCCCTATGTCCTTAAGGGGTTAAGGTGAAAATGGTCTTAACTCCTTAAGGACTCAGTGTTTTTCCGTTCTTGCACTTTAGTTTTTTTTCTCCTCACCTTTTAAAAATCATAACCCTTTCAATTTTGCACCTACAGACCCATATGAAACTTGTTTTTTTGCGCCACCAATTGTACTTTGTAATTACATCAATCATTTTACCCAAAAATCTATAGTGAAACCAAGAAAAAAAATATTTGTGGGACAAATTTTTTTTTTTTAAACGCCATTTTGTAAATTTTGGGGGCTTCCGTTTCTAGGTAGTACATTTTTCAGTTAAAATGACACCTTTTGTTTATTCTGTAGGTCCATATGATTAAAATGATCCCCTACTTATATAGGTTTGATTTTGTCATACTTCTGGAAAAAATCCTAACTTCATGAATGAAAATTTATATGTTTAACCCCTTAAGGACTAAGGGATTTTCCGTTTTTGCACTTTCGTTTTTTCCTCCTTACCTTTTAAAAATCATAACCCTTTAAATTTTCCACCTAAAAATCCATATTATGGCTTATTTTTTGCGTCGCCAATTCTACTTTGCAGTGACATCAGTCATTTTACCAAAAAATGCACGGCGAAACGGAAAAAAAAAATCATTGTGCGATAAAATCGAAGAAAAAACGCCATTTTGTAACTTTTGGGGGCTTCCGTTTCTACGCAGTGCATATTTCGGTAAAAATGACCCCTTCTCTTTATTCTGTAGGTCCATACGATTAAAATGATCCCCTACTTATATAGGTTTGATTTTGTCGCACTTCTGGAAAAAATCATAACTACATGCAGGAAAATTTATACGTTTAAAAATGTCATTTTCTGACCCCTATAACTTTTTTATTTTTCCACGTACAGGGCGGTATGAGGACTCATTTTTTGCGCCGTGATCTGAAGTTTTTATCGGTATGATTTTTGTTTTGATCGGACTTTTTGATCACTTTTTATTCATTTTTTAATGGTATAAAAAGTGACCAAAAATGCGCTTTTTTGACTTTTGAATTTTTTTGCACGTACGCCATTGACCGTGCGGTTTAATTAATGATATATTTTTATAGTTCGGACATTTACGCACGCGGCGATACCACATATGTTTATTTTTATTTTTTTTTACACTGTTTTATTTTTTTTATGGGAAAAGGGGGGTGATTCAAACTTTTATTAGGGAAGGGGTTAAATGACCTTTATTAACACATTTTTTTTGCAGCGTTATAGGTCCCATAGGGACCTATAACACTGCACACACTGATCTCTTATACTGATCATTGTTATCACATAGGGACCTATAACACTGCACACACTGATCTCTTATACTGATCATTGTTATCCCATAGGGACCTATAACACTGCACACACTGATCTCTCCCATAGGGACCTATAACACTGCACACACTGATCTCTTATACTGATCATTGTTATCCCATAGGGACCTATAACACTGCACACACTGATCTCTCCCATAGGGACCTATAATACTGCACACACTGATCTCTTATACTGATCATTATTATCCCATAGGGACCTATAACACTGCACACACTGATCTCTTGCACAGATCACAGGTGTGTATTAACACGCCTGTGATCAGAGTTATCGGCGCTTGACTGCTCCTGCCTGGATCTCAGGCACGGAGCAGTCATTCGCCGATCGGACACCGAGGAGGCAGATAAGGTCCCTCCCGGTGTCCTGTAAGCTGTTCGGGACGCCGCAATTTCACCACGGCAGTCCCGAACAGCCCGACTAAGCCGGGTCACTTTCACTTTAGAAACGGCGGTCAAAGCTTCTAAAGTGTTAATACCGCACATTGCCGCGATCGGCGATGTGAGGTATTAGCCGCGGGTCCCGGCCGTTGACGAGTGCCGGGACCGTCGCGATATGATGCGGGATTGCGGCGGGATTGCGGCGTAAATATACGTCCTGCGTCGTTAAGGGGTTAAAATTGTCATCTTCTGACCCCTATAACTTTTTTATTTTTCTGTGTACGGGGCGCTATGAGGGTAATTTTTTGTGCCCTGATCTGAAGTTTTTATCGGTACTAATATTGTTTTGATCTCACTTTTTGATCGCTTTTTATAATTTTTTTTAGGGTATAAAAAGTGACCAAAAATACGCTATTTTGGACTTTGGAATTTTTTTTTACGTCTTCGCCATTGACCGTGCGGAATAATTAACGATATATTTTCATAGTTCGGACATTTACACACGCGGCAATACCACATGTTTGTATTTATTTTTCTTTGCATTTTTGTTTGCAAATGGGAAAAGGGGTGTGAACAGTGTTATCGTTGCTCCACTGCTCCTGTCTGTTTCTCAGGCATGGAGCAATAGAGCAACGATCGGACGCCGAGGAGGCAGGTGGGGACCCTCCGCATCCTCACAGCTGATCAGGACACCACGGTTTCATCACGGTGTCTCCGATCAGCCTGACTGAGCTGCCAGGAAGCATTTTTAAAAATTTTAGATGCGGCAATCAACTTTAATCGCCGCATCTAAAGGGTTAATACCGGGCATCACCGCAATCAATGATGTCCGGTATTAGCCACCAGTCCCGGTCATTGCTAGGTGCTGGGCCCAACACGCGTGACCCCGCTTTATAACACAGGAGCGGGCGGATCCTGCATCCTTAAAAGGTTAAGGTGATAGTGGTCTGAGTACAGGTGTTTTATTCAGTATCAGTACGGTAGTATTATCCCGTCTCTATATGTAGTAATGGTAGTGGTCATGGTGCGGTGTAATTGTGGAGGCATTGGAGGTGAGGGGGGCATGGGAGGTGAGGGAGGGATGGGGGGGCATGAAAGGCAGGGCGACAATCTGATAGAAGGCCTCCTCAAGGGGTCCCAAAATGGTCATCTCTCTCTCTCTCTGAACCTAGTGTAAATTAGGATAATGAAAGACAAAAGCTCCTCGAGATCTCTGACCACAATCTCATCTTGTATAATATCGGAGAGTCCACGAGAGAACGTGTCCACCAGCGCTTCCTTATCCCAGCACACTTCTGCTGCTACAATACAGAACTCTATTGAATTCTTGGCCACAGTTCTCGTCCCCTGTTACATGGACATGAGCTGCTCTGCCGCAGAGGGAGAACGGACAGGGAGATTAAAGGGGTACTCCACTGCACCAGTGGTCAGAACATTTAGTTCCAAATGCTGGGTGTGGGCTGCGGGGGTCATAATGTCACACCATGCCCCCTCAGTGCAAGTCTATGGGAGCGGGCGTGATGGCCTTGTACACATAGGGATATTTATTGTCCATATTCCAGTTGTAGTATCACATTAGTTTGCATTTTGGCTGAATAGATAAATATACAGCAAGAGACAGGACAGAGAGATTAAAGAATTCTACACAATTACTACAGTCTCTATATTAAGTTGTTACTACTCACATGGGTGGTTACTTGTAGGAATGTCCTCCTTATACTGCTCATCACCGCTCACATCTGTCTCTTCTTCCTTCATATCAGTAGCATTAATATTATCCAGATCTTTTCCTGTCAGAATGTCCTCCTTATACTGCTCATCATCACTCACATCTGTCTCTTCTTCTTCCTTTATGTCTGTAGCATTAATATTGTTTAGCTCTTTCCCTGTAGGAATGTTGTCCTTATACTGCTCTTCACTGCTCACATCTGTCTTTTCCTCTTCCTTTATGTCTGTAGCATTAATATTGATCAGATTTTTCCCTGCAGGAATGTCCTCCTTATACTGCTCATTACCGCTCACATCAGTCTCTTCTTCTTCCTTTATGTCTGTAGCATTAATATGGATCAGATCTTTCCCTGTAGTAATGTCCTCCATATTCTGTTCATCAAGAGGACGGGGACACCTCTCTGGTGCTGTTCTCTTACTGGATCTGACTGTAGGGAACACATACAGAGACTGAATTCATTCTTTACATACAAATAATGAGAGGACGTGTGTATATAGTCATGTCTATTACCTGGTGATGTGAGGGGCTGCTGATCCTCCATCATGACCTGATCCTTGTACTGATCCTTGTGTCCTTCTACATACTCCCACTCCTCCATGGAGAAATAGACCGCCACGTCCTGACACCTTATAGGAACCTGTATTGTGAATAAACATTTAATTCTATACAATTCCAGGATGTTATATGGAGACATTTGAGGGGATATTCCTGCACATGATTTATCTTCTTGCTCTCGGATGATGAGGTGAATACTTGTCGGGGCAGATCCTCTATATTATGGTCACATGTCCCAAACTGAACGCAAGTCTGATGATCCAGCTGTCAGTTCAGGTCATTATACCCAAAGCGCCCGTCCCATGGAGTGTAAGGAGTTAAGTGATATTTCATAGTATCACTGCTCCCCTCCCCCGGGATTATATAGATGGCTGCTTACTGTCTGGCCCCTAAGGATAGAATTGGCAGTGCTGTGCGCCACTTTACCCTAGCTAGACTGGATGCTCTTATCCCAGCGAGTAGAAGGGACAATAAGCAGCTATCTGTATAGTGTGTGGCCCCAGAAAAGTTAAGTAGCAATGTATCACCACCATTTAACTCCTTCATGGCTGACTGGGCAGGAGGTATATAATGTACAGCCATGGGCCCAGCTCCGGAGCAGGAGACGCATCAAATCTGGCATATCTTCTGCTCCTGTGCAGGAAACCCCTTTCAGAGCAGGGACTCCTGTCATTAAAGTGATAAGATTTGGAGGGGAGGGAGGCTGCTGCCAGTCTATGAAGCACAGTCAGGAGTTCAGCACAATTCATAGTCCCTAGGACCTACCTGCTATCAGCATCTGGGACTCATTGCTAATGCAGGACATAACCAATGCCAAAAATCTATTTCCGGTAGCTCAGTGGAGCTGATAAGGACACCCACAGTGAAATAGCGGGGTCCCGGTCAGCTGAGAGAACGGGTGGAGGTCCCTAACCTCACTCCACGCTGTCTGAACGACGCTCCAATCCTGCAGGCAGCCTCAGCATCACAGCATTGATCAGTGTATGTAATCTATAGATTCCATGTAATAGTCTACTACAGGGACTAAAAAACTGGGAATAAGGTAAAAAGAACATTAACTTAATGTGAATAAGCCCCTCCCCTAATATACTATTAATCTTCCCCATTTACCAATTATTTTTAAATAAAATAATGTAAACAAAAATTAATCTAAACTTATGTGTAACCGCACGGTCAATGGCGTAAACGTAAAAAAATACAACTTCATGGTCCAAAAGAAAAGTCTTAAAAAGCGATCAAAAAGTCTCATCAAAACTAAAGTGGTTCCGATAAAAATTACAGATCACGGCGCAAAAAATGACTTTCATACATCCCCGTATACGGAATAATAAGAGAGTTATAGGGGACAAGGTAGGATAATCTGATACATACTAATTTTTGTACAATAAGTTAGAATTTTTTATATTTTAAAAGTATTAAAATAAAACCTATATAAATCATTGATCATTGTAATCGTTTGGACCTAAAGAATAAAGAGAATTATTACCGTAATGTGCACTGCGTCCAAACAGAAGACCCAAAAAAAAAATTTTTAATTGCTTTTTTTTTCTATTTCACCCCACAAATAAAAATTTTTGTCCCTTGTTATATATTTTGCAGTAAAATGAGTGATGTCATTACAAAGTACAAACCGGTGGTGAAAAAAAAAAACAAGAACAAGAAGCGTCATATGGGTTTGTAAAGAGGAAATTACAATCATTATGGCTATAAGAAGGCGAGGAGAAAGACATTAAAAAGATAAATCACTGTGTCCTTAAGGGGTTAAAACTCAAAACTACCGGGTTCTGAAGGGGTTAATAGTACAAAAAACCCATCTAACAGCAACATGTGACCTCACACATACCTCCACCTGCAGAGCTGTACAGGAGCCGTGTGCTTACAGGACCTGCGATGAAGTCACAATCATGTGATCAATCGGGACTCTGCTGTCACATGACCATTCTCACAGGTCCTTAAATCATCATCCCGTCTATCCTGCACGGCTGACCTCCGCCCACTCCTGTCACATGATCTTCCCCACAGGTCCTTCAGCCACACTCACATCTTTACTGCTAAACTTTGCCCCCAAATGTACTGGTCACATGATTGTGACATCATCACAGGTCCTACACCTCCAGCATGTAGCAGATACAGAGCAGGTCCTGGTGGGGCAGTCACTGCTGTTGTGTTGTGTGTGGAGATCTCTCAGAGCAGCAGCCCCTGATCATGTGACTCCTCCTCCTCCATGTGACTGATCACATGAAGGTGACATCATCGCAGGTCCTGTAAGCTCACGGCTCCTCTACAGATACAGGTATGTGTGTGCGGTCACCATCAGATCAGGATTATTGGGGATGTTTATCATTAACCCTTAAGGACACGATGTATATTTACATTCTGTGCCCCATATGGGACTTGTGAGCTCAGGAGCTATAAGCAGTCAGGACTCACCACTAATGACGCTCATCGCCATTAACCCTTTAGATTCCATGATCAAAGTCGATTGCAGGATCTAAAATGAGTAAAATGCAGTTGTTGGGGGGCGGAGTCTAGATCAGCTGAGATGACGGTCGGAGGGCCCCTTACCATGCTCTGTGCTCAGATCGGGGCTCTAAGTATACAGACACCTCCACAGCCTGTATAAGCCGAGCACCGATAACACTGATCACTATGGCAGAGCGTTATTCAGGGTTTGTAATAGAAGCCCCTCCCCTAATAAGTTTATATCCCATTTCTGTAATAAAATAATGTAGGTGGGCGTGGCTTAGACATGGCGCTGTGCGGTTGTTTCTCTAGGGAGCTCCGTGCCGACCAGCGGTTGTTCTCCTTATTTCCTGCCTATACTGCCCCCCAGGGGATGTCTGGATGGTGAAGGTATCAGGTCACTTACCCGCCCATCCTGTCACCTGATCAGTCTCTTTTCTCCGGGTATCAGCCACTTCTTCCATACAGGACTATGTAAGCATCAGGTTTTTTAAGTTTCTCCCGCGCCCCTATTATTACTTAAGAGTTTCCAAACCAGCGTGCCTCCAGCTGTTGTAAAACTACAACTCCCAGCATGCCCTGACAGCCAAATGTTGTAACAGCTGGAGGCATCCTGCTTGGGAAACACTGACTCCGGTGGTGGCCCAGACCCTGCGTGTGTAACGGTATATGATGCTCGGCCTCTGCTGCAGGTAATAGCAGGTTCTTCCGGGGGGACATATCACAATTCACATAAAATCCTGATGTAATTGTGATGTATATTGTGCCCCCTAGTGGACACATTTCAGTATTCTTCATTGGACAATGTCATATTGAATCCCTCTATTCTTCTCCCTGCTCTGATGAAGACGTTCTGAATACACCGCAGCCTCAGAGATAAGAAGAAATGGATTCACAACGTCTTCAGCAGAGCAGGGAGAGCGACCTCAGAAGACCTGGAGGACCAGAGCGCCACCACTGGACGGGAGAGGGGAGTGCGCTCTAGTCTCTTATTTTACAGCCCTCGGACAATGGATTTTGTTTTATAGAGAAATCTGAAAACTCCTATAATGTCTCCTCAGATGTTTCCCCAGATTATCTCCAGGAAATGGATTTTATTTCTCCATAGAATCTGGTGCGGTTTATCATCGTCTCCTCTTCTTTCCTTCAGGTTTCTCCAATCCAGGATCCTCTGCTGATATCTTTTATATAAGAGAATTCTCCTGGATGACCCATCAACCATGGAGAGAGACAGGAACAAGATGGCCGACAGGATCATAAACCTTACCCTACAGATACTCTTCCGGCTTACTGGAGAGGTGAGGGATTCTGGGAGTGATGTCACATGACCTCATTCTTATCTATGTAATAACAGATGGATATGACTGGAGAGGTGAGGGATTCTGGGAGTGATGTCACATGACCTCATTCTTATCTATGTAATAACAGATGGATATGACTGGAGAGGTGAGGGATTCTGGGAGTGATGTCACATTACCTCATTCTTATCTATGTAATAACAGATGGATATGACTGGAGAGGTGAGGGATTCTGGGAGTGATGTCACATGACCTCATTCTTATCTATGTAATAACAGATGGGTATGACTGGAGAGGTGAGGGATTCTGGGAATGTATGTAGTGATATTAATGTGTCTCTCCATACACAGGATTACACAGTAGTGAAGAAGTCCTCTAGTGGGCGCTGTCGGGCCCCTGGGTGTGAAGGATGGGCAAGAAACCTGAGCCCAATCCCAGGACCCCCACCTCACTCCCTGATACATGAGGAAATGGATGAACAGAAGATCCTAGAACTCATCAATAAGATGATGGAGCTGCTGACTGGAGAGGTGACCCTGCTGGGACATTATACAGTAATGGAGGGTCTGGTGATGACTGGAGAGGTGACCCTGCTGGGACATTATACAGTAATGGAGGGGTCTGGTGATGACTGGAGAGGTGACCCTGCTGGGACATTATACAGTAATGGAGGGGTCTGGTGATGACTGGAGAGGTGACACTGCTGGGACATTATACAGTAATGGAGGGGTCTGGTGATGACTGGAGAGGTGACACTGCTGGGACATTATACAGTAATGGAGGGGTCTGGTGATGACTGGAGAGGTGACACTGCTGGGACATTATACAGTAATGGAGGGGTCTGGTGATGACTGGAGAGGTGACACTGCTGGACATTATACATTAATGGAGGGGTCTGGTGATGACTGGAGAGGTGACACTGCTGGGAATGCTGGGACATTATACAGTAATGGAGGGGTCTGGTGATTACTGGAGAGGTGACACTGCTGGGACATTATACAATAATGGAGGGGTCTGGTGATGACTGGAGAGGTGACCCTGCTGGGACATTATACAGTAATGGAGGAGTCTGGTGATGACTGGAGAGGTGACACTGCTGGGAATGCTGGGACATTATACAGTAATGGAGGGGTCTGGTGATGACTGGAGAGGTGACACTGCTGGGACATTATACAGTAATGGAGGGGTCTGGTGATGACTGGAGAGGTGACACTGCTGGGAATGCTGGGACATTATACAGTAATGGAGGGTCTGGTGATGACTGGAGAGGTGACACTGCTGGGAATTCTGGGACATTATACAGTAATGGAGGGGTCTGGTGATGACTGGAGAGGTGGCACTGCTGGGACATTATACAGTAATGGAGGGGTCTGGTGATGACTGGAGAGGTGACACTGCTGGGACATTATACAGTAATGGAGGGGTCTGGTGATGACTGGAGAGGTGACACTGCTGGGACATTATACAATAATGGAGGGGTCTGGTGATGACTGGAGAGGTGACACTGCTGGGACATTATACAGTAATGGAGGGGTCTGGTGATGACTGGAGAGGTGACACTGCTGGGACATTATACAGTAACGGAGGGGTCTGGTGATGACTGGAGAGGTGACACTGCTGGGACATTATACAGTAATGGAGGGGTCTGGTGATGACTGGAGAGGTGACCCTGCTGGGACATTATACAGTAATGGAGGGGTCTGGTGATGACTGGAGCGGTGACCCTGCTGGGACATTATACAGTAATGGAGGGGTCTGGTGATGACTGGAGAGGTGACACTGCTGGGAATGCTGGGACATTATACAGTAATGGAGGGGTCTGGTGATGACTGGAGAGGTGACACTGCTGGACATTATACAGTAATGGAGGGGTCTGGTGATGACTGGAGAGGTGACACTGCTGGGACATTATACAGTAATGGAGGGGTCTGGTGATGTCTGGAGAGGTGACACTGCTGGGACATTATACAGTAATGGAGGGGTCTGGTGATGACTGGAGAGGTGACACTGCTGGGACATTATACAGTAATGGAGGGGTCTGGTGATGACTGGAGAGGTGACACTGCTGGGACATTATACAGTAATGGAGGGGTCTGGTGATGTCTGGAGAGGTGACACTGCTGGGACATTATACAGTAATGGAGGGGTCTGGTGATGACTGGAGAGGTGACACTGCTGGGACATTATACAGTAATGGAGGGGTCTGGTGATGACTGGAGAGGTGACACTGCTGGGAATGCTGGGACATTATACAGTAATGGAGGGGTCTGGTGATGACTGGAGAGGTGACACTGCTGGGACATTATACAGTAATGGAGGGGTCTGGTGATGACTGGAGAGGTGACACTGCTGGGAATGCTGGGACATTATACAGTAATGGAGGGGTCTGGTGATGACTGGAGAGGTGACACTGCTGGGAATGCTGGGACATTATACAGTAATGGAGGGGTCTGGTGATGACTGGAGAGGTGACACTGCTGGGAATGCTGAGACATTATACAGTAACATCACTGGAGGGGTCGGGGTGATGACTGTATCATTATGTGTCAGGTTCCTATAAGGTGTCAGGAGGGGGCGGTCTATTTCTCCATGGAGAAGTGGGAGTATGTAGAAGGACACAAGGATCAGTACAAGGATCAGGTCATGATGGAGGATCAGCAGCCCCTCACATCACCAGGTAATAGACATGACTATATACACACGTCCTCTCATTATTTGTATGTAAAGAATGAATTCAGTCTCTGTATGTGTTCCCTACAGTCAGATCCAGTAAGAGAACAGCACCAGAGAGGTTTCCCCGTCCTCTTCTTCCACAGGATGATCAGGTAGATGGAGATATTCCCTATGATCTGTAGAAGGGCTGTGAAGCTCTTGTGGTCAGTCCCCTCACCCTCCATGACTTCTCATCTATAACATCCCATGTGACTTCTCCTGCTGACTGATGACTTTTACTATATTTCTTCCACATCGTATGTATCAGGGTGAAGATCCAAACAATATTAATGCTCCAGAGACATATGTGAGCAGTGATGAGCAGTATAAGGAGGACATTCCTACAGCGAAAGATCTGAACAATATTAATGCTACAGATAGGGAGGAAGAAGAAGAGACAGATGTGAGTGGTGATGAGCAGTATAAGGAGGACATTCCGACAGTAAAAGATTTGAACAATATTAATGCTACAGATAGGGAGGAAGAAGAAGAGACAGATGTGATTGGTGATGAGCAGTATAAGGAGGACATTCCTACAGAGAGAGAACTGATCTATATTAATGCTAAAGACATAAAGGAAGAAGAGACGGATGTGAGTGGTGATGAACAGTATAAGGAGGACATTCCGACAGGAAAAGATCTGCACAATATTAATGCTACAGATAGGGAGGAAGAAGAAGAGACAGATGTGAGCTGTGATGAACAGTATAAGGAGGACATTCCTACAGGTAACCACCCAGGTGAGTAGTAACAACTTAATATAGAGCAGAGTCACAGATTCTTCTGCTGTAGTAATTGTGTAGAATTCTTTAATCTCTCTGTCCTTTCTCTTGCTGTATATTCTTCTATTCACCCAAAATGCAAACTAATGTGATTCTACAGCTGGAATATGGACAAGAAATATCCCAATGTGTACAAGGCCATCACGACCGCTCCCACTGAGGGGGCATGGTGTGACATCATGACCCCGCAGCCCACACCCAGCGTTTGGAACTAAATGTTCTGACCGCTGGGGCAGTGAAGTACCCCTTTAATCTCCCTGTCCGTTCTCCCTCTGCGGCAGAGCAGCTCATGTCCATGTAACAGGGGACGAGAACTGTGGCCAAGAATTCAATAGAGTTGTGTATTCTAGCAGCAGAAGTGTGCTGGGATAAGGAAGCGCTGGTGGACACGTTCTCTCGTGGACTCTCCCATATTATACAAGATGAGATTGTGATCAGAGATCTCGAGGAACTTTTGTCTTTCACCATCCTAATAGACACTAGGTTCCGAGAGAGAGAGAGAGAGATCACCATTTTGGAACCCTTTGAGGAGGCCATCTATCATGCCCTCCCTCACCTCCCGTGTCCCCCTCACCTCCCGTGTCTCCCTCACCTGCCGTGTCTCCCTCACCTGCCGTGTCTTCCTCACCCCCCCATGTCTCCCTCCCTCACCTCCATGCCCCCTGACCTCCCATGCCCCCTCACCTCCCATGTGCCCCCTCACCTCTCATGCCCCCCTCACCTCCCATGCCCCCCTCACCTCCCATGCCCCCCTCACCTCCCATGCCCCCCTCACCTCTCATGCCCCCCTCACCTCCCATGTCTCCCTCACCTCCCACGCCTCCCATGCCCCCCTCACCTCTCATGCCCCCCTCACCTCTCATGCCCCCCTCACCTCTCATGCCCCCCTCACCTCTCATGCCCCCCTCACCTCCCATGTCTCCCTCACCTCCCATGTCTCCCTCACCTCCCATGTCTCCCTCACCTCCCATGCCTCCATCGCCTCTTATGCCTCTCTCGATCATATAGTGATGGGATAATACTACCGTACTGTTACTGAATAAAACCCCTGTACACAGACCACTATCAACTTAACCTCTTAAGGACACAGGGTGTGTCCGCTCCCATGCTGTAACACAGGGTCACGCGGGTTGGGCCCGGCACCTAGCAGGGACCGGTGGCTAATACCGGACATCACTGATCGCGGTGATGCCCGGTATTAATCCTTTAGATCCGGCGATTAAAGTTTATTGCCGCATCTAATATTTAAAAAAATGCTTCCCGGCAGCTCAGTCAGGTTGATCAGGGACACTGTGGTGAAACCATGGTGTCCCGATCAGCTGTGAGGACGTGGAGGGTCCCAACCTGCCTCCTCAGCGTCTGATCGTCGCTCTATTGCTCCATGCCGTAGATCCAGACAGGAGCAGTGGAGCGCCGATAACACTGATCAATGCTATGCTATGGCACAGAACAGTGTCTGCAATCAAAGCATTGTATGTAATAGTCTCCTATGGGGGCTATAAAAAATATAGTTAATACATTTGATTTAACCCCTTCCCTAATAAAACTTTGAATCACCCCCCTTTTCCCATAAAAAAAATAAATAAAGAAAAATAAATATAAACGTGCGTAAATGTCCGAACTATAAAAATATATCGTCAATGGCGAATAAGTAAAAAAAAAAAATTCCAAAGTCCAAAATAGCGTATTTTTGGTCACTTTTTATACCATAAAAAACTTTATAAAAAGCGATCAAAAAGTCAGATCAAAGCAAAAATAGTACCGATAAAAACTTCAGGTCACTACACTTATTCCCTGGTCCAACGCCATTACACGAGAATAGACTGGATCTTGGTCAACGCTGCAACAGTACCTCAGCTGGTCTTTTCCCGTCATGTCCACGTGTCGTGATCGGACCATGATGTGGTGCTGTCAGTTTTTAATTTTATGTCCCCTCTCACATTGCCATTTAGGTGGAGACTTAACGAGTCTTTACTGACTATGCCGAGAATAAAAACCAAACTGGAGGGTGATATAGCCTCCAACTTCTCTTTGAATAGTTCCCCACAATTGTCTCCACATTGGACATGGTTGGCTCACAAGGCCTACATCCGCGGACGCCTGATCTCTACGGCCTCGGGAATTAAGCGAGATAGGACTAGAGTCCAGGAGGCCTTGGAGGCCAAACTGTCTAGATTGTTTTTTGCCCATCAGCAGGATCCTACCCCCTTTCTTTATAAGTCTATTGCGGATACTAGATTGCAATTGGATGCCCTGCTCTCCACAAAAGTAGAGAAAGCCTTGAGGTGGACAGGTGCAACTTATTATAGGTTGGCGAATAAGCCTGACAGGCTGCTAGCGGCTATGCTCAAGAAAACTTCCTCGTTTAATCGGGTGCATAGCATTCAGTTGAAATCTGGCCTCCGCACTTCCCACCCTGACCGTATTTATGAGGCTTTTTCTTCCTTCTATACTCACCTCTACTTAGCCCCTCCTACTCCCTCTAATTATTCTTCTTCTTTAAATGCCTTTTTATCTCCGTTGTCTCTTCCCTCTTTATCCGCTCTGGACCGGGAGGCCTTGAATGGTCCCATCACGGCGGAGGAGGTAGAACGGGCTATTGACCATCTCAAACTGGGCAAGTCTCCCAGCCCGGACGGATTTTATGCCTCTTACTTTAAAACCTTTTCCTCTGTTAATTCCTCATCTTGTCTCCAATTCTCTTTTGTCTGGCGCCAAACCTCCCCCTGTCTTACCTAAACCCTCTAAGGACCACTCTTTACCCTCTAAATACCGTCCTATCGCTCTTCTTAATGTCGATTCTAAACTACTTACTTCTATTCTTGTTTATAGACTTAAATGGGCACTGTCATGAAAAATTATTTTTGATATGTTGAAGTACTCAAGTACTACAACATATCTCTAAAATACTTATATTAAAAAAAAAATGCTTTTAAAACATTTTAAAAGCAATTTGAAATCCGGCCACTAGGGGGTCACCCTCCTGCAAGGTACGGGGGGGGGGGGGGGGGGGGGGGGTGCTTGGGTGTTACTCACCGAGCGGCAGGAAGAGGCTCCCCCGCACCTGTCCCTCCCGCATCGGCTCCCGACTCACTCCTTCCCCCATGAAGCTCCTGTCCTGGGTGCCTCCAGTTGTTTGACCACTACAACTCTTAGCATGCCCTGACAGCCAATAGATGTCAGGGCATGCTAGGAGTTGTAGTGGTGAAACAGCTGGAGGCACCCTGTTAGGAGAACTAAGGGCGGAAGTTGCCCCCCCCCCCCCCCCCCCAGCAGGCATCAGTGACGTGGTGCCTGCTGGGGAAGTCTAAATGCCATTTTTAAAATAGTAAAAAAAAAAAAAATAAAGGCAGGGGGGGTCTTGGGGATAGAAGAGCAATAGGCAGGGACAGAAAAAAAATAAACATGATGGTGGGAGCTACCCTTTAATTCCTTCTTGCCCTCTCTTGTCCACCTAGACCAGGTGGGATTCATCCCAGGCCGACAGGCACCATTCAGATATTACTAAAACTCCCATGCTTGCCCTAGCATTAGACATAGAAAAGGCCTTTGATACGGTCTCGTGGCCGTACCTGTTTCAGGTATTATCAAAGTTTGGCATCTCCGGTCCCTTTGTTCGCACATTGCATAGCATTTAATTCAATTCCGACGGCCTACTTAAAGCTGCCTTCCACTTCACCCTCATCTATATCTATAGGGAGGGGAACGCGCCAGGGGTGCCCCCTCTCACCAGTGCTTTTTGCGCTTGTGATGGAACCCTTGGCAGTTGCTATTAGAGATAATGTTAATATTAAGGGCCTTGTGGTGGGTTCGGCAGAATATAAAACTAGTCTTTTTGCAGATGACCTTTTACTGACGTTAACAAATCCTTTGGTTACTTTACCTAATTTAATCACGCTATTAGACAGATTTGCTGGGCTGTTGGGGTTGAAGGTGAATGTGGCTAAATCGGAGGTTATGTATTGCAATGTCCCGCCCATGACACGACAATTGATATCACAAAATTTGGGGTTTCACGACTCCTCACATGGCCTGTCCTATCTGGGTGTTAATCTTACTACATCCCTTAAAACTTTATATGCAGCGAACTATCCTCCTCTATTTTGCTCTATTAGAGCGGATCTGACAAGGTGGACAGGGCCTCATATCTCGTGGGTAGGCCGCATAAATGTATACAAAATGGTTATTCTTCCAAGTATCCTGTACCTGTTTCGCTCCCTCCCCATCCCGGTAGTGAAAAAAGATATATGCTCTCTTCAACACACTATTTCCCACTACATCTGGAATGGTAGACGGCCCCGCATGAATAAGACTGTTATGCATTACCATAAAAGGGTGGGTGGTCTATCGATTCCCAACCTAATGAAATATTACTACGCTGCTCAACTAGCCCAACTGGCTCTTTCATACGCCACACAGAGTGCCCCTAGATGGGTAGGGCTGGAAGAATCCCTTATCTCTCCTTACTCTTTCTCCACCTTGATGTGGTCCTCTTGTCCTGTCTCAGCTCTTCTCTCCTCTTTGTGCAGATCACTCTATTTTCCCTGTCTCTTTGGCATCTGGTCCGCTTCAAGTTCTTCCTGCAGTCCCCTATACCTCCTCTCCTCCCCTTCCTTTCTAATCCTGCTTTTCAACCTGGCATTTACACTGCTCCCTATTCGTGGTGGCGTTCTGCTAAACTGGCTAAATTATCTGACCTGCTGGTGGGTAAACAATTGATTACCATGGCACAACTCTGCTCTATACATAAGCCCCCGCCTGGGGAACATTTCCGTGCAATGCAAATCCTATCATACTACTCTTCGTTGGGTCCTAAGGGCTATAAGGTGAATCCTACATTCTATGAGTCGGCCTTGCTATACGGCCCTGCGTTACCAGGCTTGCTTTCCCGCATTTATGCCCATCTAAATGCCCCTCCCGCTGATACAAAACTACGCTTCATGGAAGCCTGGGAGCGTGACCTTCGTGTGACCATATCTTTACCCCAATGGCATGCCTGTTGCACGGCTATTAGTAAGGGTAGCTGGCAGGTCTCCTTAATGGAGACGTCTATTAAAATTCTACACAGAGTCTATATGGTCCCCTCTAGGTTGCACACACTTTACCCGTCAGTGTCACCTCTTTGCTTCAGAGGATGTCAGATTACTGGTTCCATGCACCATATTTGGTGGAGTTGTCCTAAGGTGGCACAATTGTGGAGAAGGGTTCATACGGTATTGGTGGATTTATTTGGTGAACGCATAAAGGGCATCATTACTATTTTACTTTTGTACTGCCATCATTAATCTTTTCAATAAAAGACTCTTGGTTTGAATGTTAAAAACTTCAGATGACGGCGCAAAAAATTATCACTCATACCGCCCCGTACACAGAAAAAGAAAAAAGTTATAGGGTTCAGAAGATGACAATTTTAAACATAAATTTTCGTTCATGTAGTTATGATTCTTTTCCAGATGTGCGACAAAATCACCTATATAAGTAGGGGATCATTTTAATCGTATGGACCTACAGAATAAGGTGTTATTTTTACAGAAAAATGTACTGCGTAGAAACGGAAGCCCCCAAAAGTAACAAAATGGCGTTTTTAATTTTTTTTTAAATTTTGTCCCACAAATATATTTTTTTTCTTGGTTTCGCCGTAGATTTTGGGGTAAAATGATTGATGTAATTACAAAGTACAATTGGTGGCGCAAAAAAACAAGTTTCATATGGGTCTGTAGGTGCAAAATTGAAAGGGTCATAATTTTTTAAAGGTGAGGAGAAAAAAAACGAAAGTGGAAAAACGTTGAGGGGTACTCCGGTGGAATTTTTTTTTTTAAATCATCTGGTGCCATAAAATTATACAGATTTGTAAATGACTTCTATTATAAAATCCTAATTATTCCAGTACTTATCAGCTGCTGTTTGCTCCACAGGAAGTTTTTGTTTTTGCACTTTTTTTTTCCTTCTGACCTTCTAAAGATCATAATGTGTTCAATTTTGCACCTGCAGACAAACATGAGGCTTGTTGTTTTTGTGTCACCAATCGTACTTTGTAATCACAGCAATTATTTTATAACATAATCTGCGGCGAAACACAAAAAAATTGTTTGTGGGGTGAAATAAAATAAAAAATCGCTAATTTACCACGTTGTACGGCTTCCGTTTCTATGCAGTGCACTTTTCGGTAAAATTAACACCTTATCTTTATTCTGTAGGTCCACACGGTTACAAGGATACCCAATTTATATAGGTTTTATTTTATTTTACTACTTTAAAAAATTCATGCACCAACATTAATATGTTTAAAATTCTCCTCTTCTGAGCTCCATAACTTTATTTATTTTCCGTATACGCGTCTGTATGAGGGTCATTTTTTGCGCCATGGTCTATAGTTTTTATCGGGACTATTTGTATTTTGATGGGACTTTTTTTTAATCACACTTCATTAATATTTTTATGGTATATAAAGGGACCACATGGGATTTTTTTTACTACATTTATTTTAAAAAAAATGGAAATGGGGGGATTCAAACTTTTATTAGGGGAGGGGCTTATTCACATTTATTAACTTTCTTTTTTATACTTTTTTTTAGCCTCCATAGGGGACTATTACCTGTAATCTTCTGATTGTATATACTGATCAGTGCTATGCCATAACATTGATCATTGTTATCAGTGCTCTGCTGCTTCAGGCTTGGAGTAATAGAACACTGATCAGACGGCGAGGAGGCAGGTAAGGACCCTCCCACCATCCTCTCAGCTGATCGGGACATCAGGATTTTGTCGTGATAAAGGAATAAAAGGGATGAATAATTGCACCACATCATGACCACCACCATATAGTGACGGGATAATACTGCCATACTGATACTGAATAATACCCCTGTACACAGACTAATATCCCCCATACAGTGCCCCTGGCTCTACACAGGCACTGCAGACCATATAAGTGATTACAGTGCAGTTACATGTAGTGAATCACAGGGGGCGTCTTCCTGAAGTCGTTCTCTTTCCTTTTCGTCCCCACAGAATCTGCCAGAGAAACATGTTAGGCACCGCACGTTTCCAGCACATTTCCCAATTATTTCCTCAGTGCCCTAAATAGTGTAGATAATGCCAGTATGAAGGCAGATATTGGCAGTAGATAGATAGCGTTGATAGGTAGACGGTGTAGGTAGGTACTGGTGGTAAGTAGATAGATAATTTTACCACAAAAACAAAAACAAAAAAAAAAAATTGGCCCTCATTTACTAACAGGATCCCGACACTTTTTTGTCAGGTTTTGCGCCAGAATTCTGTCTGCGCCAGAATTTGCGCTAGAATCTTGCGCACAACCCGACAAAATCAAAATCACTCAGAGGGAAAAAAACAAAAGAACAAAAGGGGCGTTTTTCCCGACAAAAGGGGCGTTTTTCCCGACAAAAGGGGCGTGTTCCCGCCAAAAACAGAAAAAACCCTCCGAGTGTGAAGAAAACTCACAGGAAAACCTACAGCTCAGAGAGTGAATCCTGCTACCCCAAGCATGGAACAGGGTCTGTTCCATGTTGGGGGTAGTAGTAAAGGGGCTGAGGGATTGAACGCACCGGGTCTCACTTCTGAGACCCGATCCGATCAGATGTTATTAAGCAGGGGAGCGGGCGGCATGTTCTGATCCCCTGCAATGTACAGTAAACTTTCATTTTAAATTTCCCACCAGAAGCCCTGAATGGCCGGGACCGAGGAGCCAATCAGGGCTCCTGGCAGAGTTTTACTATAGAAGCGCTGTGGTGGGCAAAGATGTATAGAATCGCTGGGGGGGGGGGTATATATCTGGCCCCTCCAGCATTTCTATATATCTTTCCCCCTGCTGCGCTATATCAAACTTAGTGCCCGCTGCGCTTCAATAAATGTACTGACCCCCAGCGCTATTATATATCTATACTGACCCCCGCTGCGCATATTTATATATATACTGACCCCCCCCCCCAGTTGCGCATATTTATATATATACTGACCCCCCCCCAGTTGCGCATATTTATATATATACTGCCCCCCCAGCGCTATTATATATCTATACTGACCCCCGCTGCGCATATTTATATATATACTGCCCCCCCCAAGCTGCGCATGTTAATCTTCATCTTCTCCCTCCCCTGGCTGCCAATGAATGAAAACTCTATTAGTGGGGGAGCAGAAGGCTGCATATCATGCTGTGGGGGTCAGACATATGGATATATATCTGACCCTCACATCATACATATATAAATGCCGGCTCACCGCTATGAATGACAAGTAAGCTATTAGGACCGGCAGCGCGAGCCTCCCTGCACTGCTGTACTTGTCATTCATAGCTGTGAGCCGGCATTAGTATATGTATGATGTGAGGGTCAGACATATATCCATATGTCTGACCCCCACAGCATGATATGCAGCTGCTGCCTGCTATGAATGACAAACTCTTAGCAGCGTGAGCGGGCAGCAGCCTTCCGCTCTCTCGCTAATAGAGTTTTCATTCATTGGCAGCCAGGGGAGGGAGAGCATGAATATTAATATGCGCAGCTGGGGGGGGGGGAGTATATATATATAAATATGCGCAGCGGGGGTCAGTATACAGTGGTCCCTCAAGTTACAATATTAATTGGTTCTGGGACGACCATTGTATGTTGAAACCATTGTATGTTGAGGCCAGAACTCTATGGAAACCTGGTAATTGGTTCTAAAGGCACCAAAATGTCATCCAAAAATAGGAAAAAGTGAGGATTAAAGAAAAATAAGTAGATAACTGATATAGATAAAGCAAATTCTTCCATATAAAAGTAATAAAGATCTGCTGGGAACTGTAATCACTGTCTATGTCAGTGTTTCCCAAGCAGGGAGCCTCCAGCTGTTGCAGAACTACAACTCCCAGCATGCCCGGACAGCCAAAGGCTGTCCTGGCATGCTTGGAGTTGTAGTTTTGCAACAGCTGGGGGCTCCCTGCTTGGGAAACACTGGCCTATGTAGAGGACAGGAGCTTCTTCAGGGTCCTGTACAGTACATGCAATGTCCTAAAAAAGTAATATGGAGCCGCCCTCACCTGGTGTCCAAAGGAGCAGCTAACCCTGGTACAGGTAAAGAGTACAGAACATGTAATACCTTTCTTTACTGTAGGGGGCACTACCAGACACCAGTCAGTGCATACACTTCAGTAATACAGGTAAAGTGTACAGAACATGTAATACATCCCTGTACTGTAGGGGGTGCTACCAGACACCAGTCAGAGCATACACTTCAGTAATACAGGTAAAGAGTACAGAACATGTAATACCTCCCTGTACTGTAGGGGGCGCTACCAGACACCAGTCAGTGCATACACTTCAGTAATACAGGGGTTTTACCAGTGAGGCCCGGTGCGATCAATCCCTCAGCCCCTCTACTTCTACCCCCAACATGGAACAGACCCTGTTCCATGATGGGGGTAGTAGTACAAGCACTAATGTAGTCAGAATTTGCAGAGACTTTTTTTCTGTCGCACAGAATACATTTTGTGCTACAGAAAAAAACCTGCGACAGAAAGAAAGGGAAATTGGGGACAGATTCGTAAATAGCATCAGAAAAAAAAGGAGTAAAGGACTTGCAAAAACACAAACAGACACTCCACTCTTAGTAAATGAGGGACAATGTGTGGCTTCCATTCTTATGCAGAGCACTTTTCGGTACCAATGACCCGCCTTCTTTATTGTGTCCAAACAATGACATCGATACCCAATATATATAGGTTTTGTATTATTGTATTATATTATTATTGTATTATATTGTATTATAACTTTTTGTAATTTTTTTGTAATATTTCTGCCCCCATAACACTTTATTTTCCTGTATGAGGGATCGTTTTTATTTGCACCCTGATTTGTAGTTTTTGTATAGATTGTTCTTTTGTTTCGCTTTTTATCCTTTTTTTTCTGCTATTTTTTAACATTTGCGCCATTCACTGTGCGGTTTAATTAACAACATTATATTATAATAGTTCAGATATTTACACCAAATATGTTTATTTTTGTTTACATTATTTTATTCCAAAAATGGGAAAAGGAAGGGGGGGGGGTGTAATCAAACTTTTATTAGGGGAGGGGCTTTTTCACATTTATTTCAATTTTCTTTATTTTTTTTTTTTTTGCTATTTTTTTAATGCTATAAATCAGTGATCCAAAACCTAAGGCTCTCTGCCTGCTGCAAAACTACAACTCCCAGCATGTTGCACTTTATAGTAGTATAGAACATGGTACAATATGCTGGGAGTTGTACCATGTTTCGGGTCTGCTGCAAAGCCAGAGGCTGTGTCAAGGAATGCTGGGAGTTGAAGTTTTTAACTACATCACACAGCATGCTCTGATAGAGCCTATCAGTTGCGTACCAGGGGGGGGGAGGGGGAGGGGTGGGTGCCACTCACAAGGGGGGTGCCATCCCTGCCATGCGTCCGACCGTCGGTGTCACTCACTGTGAAATACTGTTATACCCACCCAATTGTGCCCCCCCCCCCTGTGCCCCCCCCCCCCCTGCTGGACTCCGAAGGGGTTAATTTGTGCCTGGAGTCAATCTGTCACTGATACGTGACGCCGAGGGGGCGTGGGTGGAATGTGTCGGACGGCGGAGCTGCCCTGACGTCTATTATGTCAGCTGTCAGGACTGGTCCCAGGCATACCAGTTCAGTGAAGCGTGTATGAGGAACGAGCAGGATGATCAGGAACAGCAGGGGTGAGTGGTGCACCCTGCTGGGAGAGCTATGGGGGGGCAGGGGGATGGAGAGGAGAGGGGAGGGGGGGAGAAGAGAGGAGAGGGGGTGGTGTGGTGTTATTGTTGTTGTTTGAGAGACTGACATGAGGCAGACATGTGGCACAGTAATGTGGGAGTTGGGGTGGGGGGATGATGAGGCTGAACCCCCATTACTGTGTATCATGTCTTCATCATCCCCCAACCCCCCCATTACTGTGCATAATGTCTGCATCAACACCCCCCCAACCATCCCATTACTGTTCCTTCCTCATGTCTGCATCATCACCCCCCCAACCATCCCATTACTGTTCCTTCCTCATGTCTACATCATCACCCCCCAACCATCCCATTACTGTTCCTTCCTCATGTCTGCATCATCACCCCCCCAACCATCCCATTACTGTTCCTTCCTCATGTCTGCATCATCACCCCCCCAACCATCCCATTACTGTTCCTTCCTCATGTCTACATCATTACCCCCCCAACCATCCCATTACTGTTCCTTCCTCATGTCTACATCATCACTCCCCCAACCATCCCATTACTGTTCCTTCCTCATGTCTGCATCAACACCCCCCCAACCATCCCATTACTGTTCCTTCCTCATGTCTGCATCATCACCCCCCCCAACCATCCCATTACTGTCCCTTCCCTCATGTCTTCATCATCCCCCAACCCCCCCCCCCCCATTACTGTGCATAATGTCTGCATCAACACCCCCCCCAACCATCCCATTACTGTTCCTTCCTCATGTCTACATCATCACCCCCCCCAACCATCCCATTACTGTTCCTTCCTCATGTCTGCATCATCACCCCCCAACCATCCCATTACTGTTCCTTCCTCATGTCTGCATCATCACCCCCCAACCATCCCATTACTGTTCCTTCCTCATGTCTACATCATCACCCCCCCCCCAAACCATCCCATTACTGTTCCTTCCTCATGTCTACATCATCACCCCCCCAACCATCCCATTACTGTTCCTTCCTCATGTCTGCATCATCACCCCCCCAACCATCCCATTACTGTTCCTTCCTCATGTCTGCATCATCACCCCCCCAACCATCCCATTACTGTTCATTCCTCATGTCTACATCATCACTCCCCCAACCATTCCATTACTGTTCCTTCCTCATGTCTGCATCATCACCCCCCCAACCATCCCATTACTGTTCCTTCCTCATGTCTGCATCAACACCCCCCCAACCATTCCATTACTGTTCCTTCCTCATGTCTGCATCATCACCCCCCCCAACCATCCCATTACTGTTCCTTCCTCATGTCTACATCATCACCCCCCCAACCATCCCATTACTGTTCCTTCCTCATGTCTACATCATCACTCCCCCAACCATTTCATTACTGTTCCTTCCTCATGTCTACATCATCACCCCCCCCCCAACCATCCCATTACTGTTCCTTCCTCATTTCTGCATCATCACCCCCCCAACCATCCCGTTACTGTTCCTTCCTCATGTCTGCATCATCACCCCCCCCCCAACCATCCCATTACTGTTCCTTCCTCATGTCTGCATCAACACCCCCCCCAACCATCCCATTACTGTTCCTTCCTCATGTCTGCATCAACACCCCCCAACCATCCCATTACTGTTCCTTCCTCATGTCTGCATCAACACCCCCGCAACCATCCCATTACTGTTCCTTCCTCATGTCTGCATCAACACGCCCCCCCATTCCATCCCATTACTGTTCCTTCCTCATGTCTGCATCAACAGGCCCCCCAACCATCCCATTACTGTTCCTTCCTCATGTCTGCATCATCACCCCCCCAACCATCCCATTACTGTTCCTTCCTCATATCTACATCATCACTCCCCCAACCATTCCATTACTGTTCCTTCCTCATGTCTACATCAACACCCCCCAACCATCCCATTACTGTTCTTTCCTCATGTCTGCATCAACACCCCCCCAACCATCCCATTACTGTTCCTTCCTCATGTCTGCATCAACACCCCCCCCCAACCATCCCATTACTGTTCCTTCCTCATGTCTGCATCAACACTCCCCCCAACCATCCCATTACTGTTCCTTCCTCATGTCTGCATCAACAGGCCCCCCAACCATCCCATTACTGTTCCTTCCTCATGTCTGCATCATCACCCCCCCCCACCATCCCATTACTGTTCCTTCCTCATGTCTGCATCATCACCCCCCCAACCATCCCATTACTGTTCCTTCCTCATGTCTGCATCAACACCCCCACAACCATCCCATTACTGTTCCTTCCTCATGTTTGCATCAACACCCCCCCCCAACCATCCCATTACTGTTCCTTCCTCCATGTCTGCATCAACACCCCCCAACCATCCCATTACTGTTCCTTCCTCATGTCTGCATCAACACCCCCCCCAACCATCCCATTACTGTTCCTTCCTCCATGTCTGCATCAACACCCTCCCAACCATCCCATTACTGTTCCTTCCTCGTGTCTACATCATCACTCCCCCAACCATTCCATTACTGTTCCTTCCTCATGTCTACATCAACACCCCCCCCAACCATCCCATTACTGTTCCTTCCTCATGTCTACATCATCACCCCCCAACCATCCCATTACTGTTCCTTCCTCATGTCTGCATCATCACCCCCCAACCATCCCATTACTGTTCCTTCTCATGTCTGCATCATCACCCCCCCCCCCCCCAACCTTCCCATTACTGTTCCTTCCTCATGTCTGCATCATCACCCCCCCCCAACCATCTCATTACTGTTCCTTCCTCATGTCTGCATCATCACCCCCCCCCCAACCATCTCATTACTGTTCCTTCCTCATGTCTGCATCATCACCCCCCAACCATCCCATTACTGTTCCTTCCTCATGTCTGCATCATCACCCCCCCAACCATCCCATTACTGTTCCTTCCTCATGTCTGCATCATCACCCCCCCCAACCATCTCATTACTGTTCCTTCCTCATGTCTGCATCATCACCCCCCCAACCATCTCATTACTGTTCCTTCCTCATGTCTGCATCATCACCCCCCCAACCATCTCATTACTTTTCCTTCCTCATGTCTGCATCATCACCCCCCAACCATCCCATTACTGTTCCTTCCTCATGTCTGCATCAACACCCCCCCCCAACCATCCCATTACTGTTCCTTCCTCATGTCTGCATCAGCACCCCCCAAACCATCCCATTACTGTTCCTTCCTCATGTCTGCATCAACAGGCCCCCCAACCATCCCATTACTGTTCCTTCCTCATGTCTACATCATCACTCCCCCAACCATTCCATTACTGTTCCTTCTTCATGTCTGCATCATCACCCCCAACATCCCATTACTGTTCCTTCCTCATGTCTACATCATCACTCCCCCAACCATCCCATTACTGTTCCTTCCTCATGTCTGCATCATCACCCCCCCCAACCATCCCATTACTGTTCCTTCCTCATGTCTGCATCAACACCCCACCCCCCCCAACCATCCCATTACTGTTCCTTCCTCATGTCTACATCATCACTCCCCCAACCATTCCATTACTGTTCCTTCCTCATGTCTGCATCATCACCCCCCCCAACCATCCCATTACTGTTCCTTCCTCATGTCTGCATCATCACCCCCCCAACCATCCCATTACTGTTCCTTCCTCATGTCTGCATCAACACGCCCCCCAACCATTCCATTACTGTTCCTTCCTCATGTCTGCATCATCACCCCCCAACCATCCCATTACTGTTCCTTCCTCATGTCTGCATCATCACCCCCCCAACCATCTCATTACAGTTCCTTCCTCATGTGTACATCATCACTCCCCCAACCATTCCATTACTGTTCCTTCCTCATGTCTACATCAACACCCCCCCCCACCATCCCATTACTGTTCCTTCCTCATGTCTGCATCATCATCCCCCCCACCATCCCATTACTGTTCCTTCCTCATGTCTGCATCATCACCCCCCCAACCATCCCATTACTGTTCCTTCCTCATGTCTGCATCATCACCCCCCCCCCCCAACCATCTCATTACTGTTCCTTCCTCATGTCTGCATCATCGCTGTTTTATGGGCTACCTGTCCAAATGTTGCAAAACTACAACAGCCGTCTACATTAGCTGTCTGGGCAGGCTGGGATTTGTAGTTTTGCAACATCTGGAGGTCCACAGTTTTGACATCACTACATATGTGTTAGTATTATATTCATAGGCAGGGGTGTGGAAAATAAAAGAAAAACTACTTGTCCAAGGGACTAAAGCGGAACACAATCTACTTGTCCCTCAAGAAAATCCACTTGTCCTGGTAGATGAAATAATTTCAACCAAAATAGTCTGATCCCCCCACTAGACCACCAGGGATGGATATAAGATCCCTTTAGACACTGCTGACAGCGGTGATCTTATGGGTTAATAGGCGATCGCAGTATGTCAGGGTATTAGCGGGGGGAGAGCTGTAGATCCTCTTACACCCCAGACAAGCCCAGAAAAGTCTAGATGTAACTTTTTGATCACCGTATAAAAATTTCTCATATGAAGTGACCAAAAATGAACAATTCTGGACTATTATTTACATTTACACCGTTCACCGTTCGGTTTAATTAACATCATATTTTATTAGTCTGGACATTTCCACATGCAGCGATACCACTTATGTTTATTTTTGTACATTATTTTTATTTAAAGAAAATTGGAAACTTTTATTAGGAAAGGGGCTTATTCACATATATACGCACTTATTAAAATATTTTAATCACTATTTTTCCGTCTCAATAGGGACTTATGTGTTACTGGGGGGGGGGGGGGTTCTGCTTCTCCAGTTTATATGGTGCATTTTGTGTCAGAAAATGCTGGAAGTTGCATTTAGTTACTAGATAACTACAACACCCAGCATGCCCTGATACAGCCTATGGTTGTGTGGGTGTTGCAGCATGTTGTACTGTATAGTAGTACAGTTATGGTTATTGTGGAACATGCTGGGAGTTGTAGTTTGTGTCAGCTGCAGAGCCATAGTCTGTGTCAAGGAATACTGGGAATTACAGTTAGTAACTACAACACCCAGCATGCCCTGATGCAGCCTATGGCTCTGCAGCTGACCCGAACCAAAACTACAACTCCCAGCATGTTACACTTTATAGTTCTACAGTTTAGGTTATGGTGTAACATGCTGGGAGTTGTAGTTTTGGTTCGGGCGTGTTTGTGTGCATCCGTGGGGCTCTTGGTTGGCGGGTGAGTATGAAGGGGAGGATTCTGGGGGTGCATTTCAGTGCGGGTGCCACTAAAAATAAATAAAATTAGATGGCACAACTGCCCTAATGCCCGACGTGACAGTCCGCTCCTATACAAAACATTCATGCATACACATATCATACATACACCAGCCACTGCCCCCATATCATACATACACACACACCCCCGCCACTGCCCCCCTCCCACATCATACATTACATACACTCACATTATACATATACACCATACATATGCACACATCATACATACACCTGCCGCTGCCCACCCCACACATCATACATTACATACACACACACCATACATATACACCATACATATGCACACATCATACATTCACCTGCCGCTGCCCCCCCACATCATACATCACATACATACACACATCACACTTAGACATCATACACACATCATACATTACATACACATCACACTTAGACATCATACACACATCATACATTACATACACATCACACTTAGACATCATACACACATCATACATTACATACACATCACACACAGACAGACATCATACACACATCATACATTACATACACATCACACATAGACAGACATCATACACACATCACATATACACTCACACCATACATATACACCAGTGTTTCCCAACCAGGGTGCCTCCAGCTGTTGCAAAACTACAACTCCCAGCATGCCCAGGGCATTTTGGGAGTTGTAGTTTTGCAACAGCTGGTTGCACCCTGGTTGGGAAACGCTGATATACATCATACATACACCTGCCGCTGTCCCCCCATCATACATTACATACACACATCACACATACACTCACACCATACATATACAGCCACCCTTCCTGCCGCCGCCACCTGTATTCTCGGCCTCCTCACCTGAGCCGCCATGAGTGGACATCAGAGCTGTAGTAACCGCTGGTGTGAGGTGAGATTTCCGTCCTCCCCCTCACCCCCCCCCCCTGCTCTGTGTTTTCCCCGTACAAACAAGCAACCTCCATGTGGTGGATTAGGTCCTGTGGAGACAGATCAGGAGAGGGGGAGGGATAGAGCTGTGTGCGGGGGATGGAGCTATGTGCGGGGGATGGAGCTGTGCACGGAGCTGTCTATATCCTTTCTCTCACCCTGCTGTGTCTTCTGAGCTCCGTCCATCCTCCGGGAGGGGAGATAAGGGAACTCTGCAGTCAGCTGGAGGCTGCCGCCCCCTCCATGCACTCTGAGCGCCGGTGGGAGGTGTAGACTTCCATCGGCTTCTGCGCCTCACACCGACATTAAAGAAAAATAAAGGGGAAGTGTGTCTGTCCCTGCTAGCCCGATACAGGGCTAAATCTATGAACAATTCACCTGCCCGGCGCCCAAAACTACTTGTCCCGGGCGTCGGGCGATAGGATTTCCACATCCCTGCATAGGGTACATGTGTGGTAGTATTATATTCATAGGGTACAGTGTGTGGTAGTATTATATTTATAGGGTACAGTGTGTGGTATTATTATATTCATAGGGTACAGTGTGTGGTATTATTATATTCAGAGGGTACAGTGTGTGGTAGTACATTCAGAGGGCACAGTGTGTGGTAGTATTTATGGGGTACAGTGTGTGTGGTAGTATATTCAGAGGGTGCAGTGTGTGGTAGTATTATATTTATAGGGTACAGTGTGTGGTAGTTTTATATTCAGAGGTTATAGTGTGTGGTATTATTATATTCAGTGGGTACAATGTGCGGTATTATATTCAGAGGGTACAGTGTGTGGTAGTATTATATTTATAGGGTACAGTGTGTGGTAGTATTATATTTATAGGGTACAATGTGTGGTAATATTATTTTTATAGGGTACAGTGTGTGGTAGTATTATATTTATAAGGTACAGTGTGTTGTAGTATTAGATTTATAAGGTACAGTGTGTGGTAGTATTATATTTATAGGGTACAGTTTGTGGTAGTATTATATTTATAGGGTACAGTGTGTGGTAGTATTATATTTATAGGGTACAGTGTGTGGTAGTATTATATTTATAGGGTACAGTGTGTGCCAATATTATATTCAGAGGGTACAGTGTGTGGTACTAATATATTTATAGGGTACAGTGTGTGGTGGTAGTAGTAGTATTATATTTATAGGGTACAATGTGTGTTAGTATTATATTTATAGGGTACAGTGTGTGGTATTATTATATTCAGAGGGTACAGTGTGTGGTAGTATATTTATAAGGTACAATGTGTGGTAATATTATTTTTATAGGGTACAGTGTGTGGTATTATATTCAGAGGGTACAGTGTGTGGTAGTATTATATTTAGAAGGTACAGTGTGTGGAAGTATTAGATTTATAGGGTACAGTGTGTGCCAATATTATATTTATAGGGTACAGTGTGTGCCAATATTATTTATAGGGTACAATGTGTGGTAGTATTGTATTTATAGGGTACAGTGTGTGGTAGTATTATATTCAGAGGGTACAGTGTATAGTAGTATATTCAGAGGGTACAGTGTGTGGTAGTATTATATTTATAAGGTACAGTGTGTTGTAGTATTAGATTTATAAGGTACAGTGTGTGGTAGTATTATATTTATAGGGTACAGTGTGTGGTAGTATTATATTTATAGGGTACAGTGTGTGCCAATATTATATTTATAGGGTACAGTGTGTGGTAGTATTATATTCAGAGGGTACAGTGTATAGTAGTATATTCAGAGGGTACAGTGTGTGGTAGTATTATATTTATAAGGTACAGTGTGTGGTAGTATTAGATTTATAGGGTACAGTGTGTGGTATTATATTCAGAGGGTACAAAGTGTGATAGTATATTCAGAGGGTACAGTGTGTGGTAGTATATTCAGAGGGTACAGTGTGTGGTAGTATTATATTTATAGGGTACAGTGTGTGGTAGTATTATATTTATAGGGTACAGTGTGTGGTAGTATTATATTTATAGGGTACAGTGTGTGGTATTATTATATTTATAGGGTACAGTGTGTGGTAGTATATTCATAGGGTACAGTAAGTGGTATTATATTTATAGGGTACAGTGTGTGCCAGTATTATATTTATAGGGTACAGTGTGTGGTAGTATTATATTTATAGGGTACAGTGTGTGGTATTATATTTATAGGGTACAGTGTGTGGTAGTATATTCATAGGGTACAGTAAGTGGTAGTATTATATTTATAGGGTACAGTGTGTGCCAGTATTATATTTATAGGGTACAGTGTGTGGTAGTATTATATTTATAAGGTACAATGTGTGGTAATATTATTTTTATAGGGTACAGTGTGTGGTATTATATTCAGAGGGTACAGTGTGTGGTAGTATTATATTTAGAAGGTACAGTGTGTGGAAGTATTAGATTTATAGGGTACAGTGTGTGCCAATATTATATTTATAGGGTACAGTGTGTGCCAATATTATTTATAGGGTACAATGTGTGGTAGTATTGTATTTATAGGGTACAGTGTGTGGTAGTATTATATTCAGAGGGTACAGTGTATAGTAGTATATTCAGAGGGTACAGTGTGTGGTAGTATTATATTTATAAGGTACAGTGTGTTGTAGTATTAGATTTATAAGGTACAGTGTGTGGTAGTATTATATTTATAGGGTACAGTGTGTGGTAGTATTATATTTATAGGGTACAGTGTGTGCCAATATTATATTTATAGGGTACAGTGTGTGGTAGTATTATATTCAGAGGGTACAGTGTATAGTAGTATATTCAGAGGGTACAGTGTGTGGTAGTATTATATTTATAAGGTACAGTGTGTGGTAGTATTAGATTTATAAGGTACAGTGTGTTACAAGAGGGTACAAAGTGTGATAGTATATTCAGAGGGTACAGTGTGTGGTAGTATATTCAGAGGGTACAGTGTGTGGTAGTATTATATTTATAGGGTACAGTGTGTGGTAGTATTATATTTATAGGGTACAGTGTGTGGTATTATTATATTTATAGGGTACAGTGTGTGGTAGTATATTCATAGGGTACAGTAAGTGGTATTATATTTATAGGGTACAGTGTGTGCCAGTATTATATTTATAGGGTACAGTGTGTGGTAGTATTATATTTATAGGGTACAGTGTGTGGTATTATATTTATAGGGTACAGTGTGTGGTAGTATATTCATAGGGTACAGTAAGTGGTAGTATTATATTTATAGGGTACAGTGTGTGCCAGTATTATATTTATAGGGTACAGTGTGTGGTAGTATTATATTTATAGGGTACAGTGTGTGGTATTATTATATTCATAGGTTACAGTGTGTGGTAGTATTATGTTAAAAGGGGACCGTGTATGGCAGTGTTATATTCAGAGAGCACAGTGTGTGGCAGTATTATATTCAGAGAGAGTGTCTGGCAGGGTTATGATAATAATTGTTTTCATATAGAGGATCAGAATGCGCTGAAGCAGGAGGTGTAATTAAGGGGGAGGGGGAGGGAGGCGGTGTAATTAGTGGGGGGAGGGAGGTGTAATTAGAGGGGGGTGCCAAACAAAGGGTCCGCCCCGGGTGCCAAATGCTCTAGGTACGCCCCTGCAGCCTATGGCTCTGCAGCTGACCTAACCCAAAACTACTCCCAGTATGCCCTGATATGGCCTATGGCTCTGCAGCTGACCAACCCAAAACTACATCACCCACCATGCCCTGATACAGCCTATGGCTCTGCAGCTAACCTAACCCAAAACTACTCCCAGCATGTTTCACCATATACTAGTATAGTAAAAGTAATTGTGCAACATGCTGGTAGTCGCATTTTTGGGTCTGCTGCAGAGGTATAGGCTGTATGAGGGCATGCAGGGTGGTGTTGTTGGTTGGTTAAGGGGTTACAAAGTAACAAAAACTATGCAAACTGAGTATCCTTGTGATTGTATTCACCTGAGAAATAATTTCACCGCACAGTGAATGAAGGATCGGCGCCGCAAAAAATGTTATGGCAAAATAAAGAGTTTTGGCTCTCAGAGGAAAGCTTAAATTTCCTGAGTTGTTAAGGGGTTAAAATAAATTCTGTGTTATGCTTGGCAGATTCTTATACCAGGAGATCAGAGGAGAATCTTATATCTTCAGATTATAAAGCAGATGATGATATCACACAAGATACATATGAAGAACATTCCATTATCCCAGATACACCCTCAGCCCTTCACAGCCAAGATCTGTCATCTCATCCTTATATACAGGTCCTGTCTTCTCAATTATCACAGAAAAGTCACAGAAGGAATGTTGGACATCAACAAGCTCACACAGGAAAGAAACACTATTCATGCTCAGAATGTG
Source organism: Hyla sarda (assembly GCF_029499605.1). NCBI lineage: Eukaryota > Metazoa > Chordata > Amphibia > Anura > Hylidae > Hyla > Hyla sarda. Next base: position 10,887 of record NW_026607749.1, on the reverse strand, counting down.
GGAAATGTTTTCCTTTTAAATCAGGTCTTGTTATACATCAAAGAACTCACACAGGAGAGAAGCCATTTCCATGTTCAGAATGTGGAAAATTTTTTACTCAAAAATCATATCTTTTTGAACATCAGAGAACTCACACAGGAGAGAAGCCATTTCCATGTTCAGAATGTGGAAAATGTTATACTCAAAAATCATATCTTGTTGAACATCAGAGAACTCACACAGGAGAGAAGCCATTTCTATGTTCAGAATGTGGAAAATGTTTTACTCAAAAATCATATCTTGTTGAACATCAGAGAACTCACACAGGAGAGAAGCCATTTCCATGTTCACAATGTGGAAAATGCTTTACTTGTAAATCAAAACTTGTTAGACATCAGAGAACTCACACTGGAGAGAAGCCATTTCCATGTTCAGAATGTGGAAAATGTTTTACTGCAAAATCAAGTCTTGTTAATCATCAAAGAACTCACACAGGAGAGAAGCCATTTTCATGTTCAGAATGTGGAAAGTGTTTTTCTAAGAGATCAAGTCTTGTTTATCATCAAAAAACTCACACAGGGGAGAAGCCATTTTTATGTTCAGAATGTGGAAAGTGTTTTATTGAGAAATCAATTCTTGTTCATCATCAAAAAACTCACACAGGGGAGAAGCCATTTCCATGTTTAGAATGTGGAAAATGTTTTACTATTAAATCAAGTCTTGTTTATCATCAAAGAACTCACACAGGAGAGAAGCCATTTTCATGTTCAGAATGTGGAAAATGTTTTACTCATAAATCAGATCTTGTTAAACATGAAAGAACTCACACAGGACAGAAGCCATTTTCATGCTCCGAATGTGGGAAATGTTTTACTGAGAAAAAAACACTTAACAGACATCTAAGAATTCACACAGGAGACAAGCCAATTCAGAGCAATACATGATGCAGATATCACATCTATATATTAACCATGTACATAGGATATCTGACATATATCATATACTGCAGGGGTCTCAAACTGGCGGCCCTCCAGATGTTGCAAAACTTCAACTCCCAGCATGCCTGTGAGGGGAGTCAGCTTGTTATAGGTTTTTATATAACCTTTTATAATAATCCTTTATATGATTATACGCCATTTTGTATATCATCACTATGTTGTCTATAGTCCACCATCTTGTCTATGCTCCTTCATTATGAACTGAGTGTGAACTTTACCAGAATTATAACCAGGAAACTTGTAAACAAGAACCACAACTGCTGAGTGTACAGAAAACTCCAAGGCTACTGAGTCTGAAGACGTTCACACTTCCCGTCCTTCCTACTTAGAGATAAGACGCCTGTTTGTAACCAGGTATCATTGGGCAGTTTGCCGTCCTTTCATCTTTGCCTATAAGAATTCTGCTGTATGTAGTAAACGTCAGCAGACGCTGTATACAGATCCCAGTCTGTGTCATTTCTTCCAATCTATCAGGCCTGATTGATAAAACATTTCCAATTTGGCCTCGAACAGCAAATGTACCTGAAGGAATGGGTTAAATTCCTTAACATGGCCGACAACGGTTATCTGCAGCCAACGGCTGTCCGGGCATGTCCTGGCATGCTGGGAGTTAAAGTTATACAACATCTGGAGGGCCACCAGTTTGAGACCCCTGATATACTGCATCTCCAAACTTGTTACCAATTGTTAATAAAGTTTTCTTTCTCATATTATTTATTATTCTTATATTCATCTCCGCACACTGGACTTATAATAAATGTAATATTGTCCCTGACGTTGTATATAGGGAATGTAACGCGTCAGTGTTGTCCCCGCCCCCTTCTCATTATGATTATAGAGACTTTAATTCAAGGCATCAGACAGGATCCGCGCATCTCCCTTGAAGATTGTCTCTTCTGAACATAAGACGCTGCAGATACTTTTATTTATTACAAACCCTAGACGAGGCAGCTAAAATCCTGGGCGGCTAAAGGACCCGGTCCATCTGATGACTAGGATATAGCTTATGACACATAAAAAGGCTGATACTACAGGATAAAGGACCCAGTCCCTCTGATGATTAGGAAATAGCTTATGCTACATAAAAAGGCTGATTCTATAGGATAAAGGACCTGGTCCATCTGATGATTAGGAAATAGCTTATACTACATAAAAAGGCTGATACTATAGGATAAAGGACCTGGTCCATCTGATGATTAGGAAATAGCTTATGCTACATAAAAAGGCTGATACTATAGGATAAAGGACCCTGTTCATCTGATGATTAGGAAATAGCTTATGCTACATAAAAAGGCTGGATACTATAGGATAAAGGACCTGGTCCATCTGATGACTAGGAAATAGTTTATGCTCCATAATAAGGCTGGATACTATAGGATAAAGGACCTGGTCCATCTGATGATTAGGAAATAGTTTATGCTACATAAAAAGGCTGGATACTATACGATAAAGGACCGGTCCATCTGATGATTAGGAAATAGCTTATACTACATAAAAAGGCTGGATACTATAGGATAAAGGACCCGGTCCATCTGATGATTAGGAAATAGCTTCTACTACGTAAAAAGGCTGATACTATAGGATAAAGGACCCGGTCCATCTGATGATTAGGAAATAGTTTATGCTACATAAAAAGGCTGGATACTATAGGATAAAGGACCTGGTGCATCTGATGATTAGGAAATAGCTTATACTACATAAAAAGGCTGATACTATAGGATAAAGGACCCGGTCCATCTGATGATTAGGAAATAGCTTATACTACATAAAAAGGCTGATACTATAGGATAAAGGACCCGGTCCATCTGATGATTAGGAAATAGTTTATGCTACATAAAAAGGCTGGATACTATAGGATAAAGGACCTGGTGCATCTGATGATTAGGAAATAGCTTATACTACATAAAAAGGCTGATACTATAGGATAAAGGACCTGGTCCATCTGATGATTAGGAAATAGCTTATAATATATACAAAGGCTGGATACTATAGGTTAAAGGAGCTGGTCCCTCTGATGACTAGTGTTGAGCGGCATAGGCCATATTCAAATTCGAGATATTTCGCAAATATATGGATGAATATTCGTCATATATTCGCTAAATTTGCATATTCTTAATATTCGCGTTTTATTTTTGCATATGCGAAAATTCGCGTATGCAAAAATTTGCATATGCGGAAAATTAGCATATACAAGAATTAGCATAAGCTTAAATTCCCACGCCAGTCTCACACAGTAGTATTAGAGCCTTCTTTACACCACACAAGCTGGAAGCAGAGAGGGATGATCACTGTTATGTGTACTGTGAAGAAATAAAACAAAAAACGAATATTCGTAATTACGAATATATAATGCTATATTCACGAATTCGCGAATATGCGATATTCACGAATGAAATTAGCATAGGAAATAGCTTATGCTACATAAAAAGGCTGATACTATAGGATAAAGGACCTGGTCCCTCTGATGACTAGGAAATAGTTTATGCTACATAAAAAGGCTGGATAGTATAGGATAAAGGACCCGGTCCATCTGATGATTAGGAAATAGCTTATACTACATAAAAAGGCTGGATACTACAGGATAAAGGACCTGGTCCATTTGATAATTAGGAAATAGCTTATGCTACATAAAAAGGCTGATACTATAGGATAAAGGACCTGGTCCATCTGATGATTAGGAAATAGCTTATGCTACATAAAAAGGCTGATACTATAGGATAAAGGACCTGGTCCATCTGATGATTAGGAAATAGTTTATACTACATAAAAAGGCTGATACTATAGGATAAAGGACCCGGTCCATCTGATGATTAGGAAATAGCTTATACTACATAAAAAGGCTGATACTATAGGATAAAGGACCTGGTCCATCTGATGATTAGGAAATTGTCAGGATCTGGACTGGTATGCGGGGAGGACACGGATAGTGAATCCTCTGTGCCAGAGAGGCGATGACATGGGCCGTACCAGGAGAACGGAGTCTTAGGGATTACTGGTATTCACCAGAGCCCGCCGCAAAGCAGGATGGACTTGCTGCGGCAGGTAACCCCCAGGTCAACCTCTCTGGCAGCTGAGACAGGCGCGGTACACAAGGCACGGCAAGGTCAGACGTAGCAGAAGGTCAGGGCAGGCGGCAACGGTTCGTAGTCAGGGGCAAAGGGTCTGGATAAAACTCCTCGCCAGAAGCCTGCAGGCTTTCTCCTTCCTCTGCCAGCTCACAATAAACGCTTTCACTGGCACAAGGCAACAAGATCCGGCGAGGACAGGAAGGGGAAGTGGGTTCATATAGTGTAGGAGTGATTAGAACTGATTGGACCAAAGGAGCCAGAGACAGGAGCAGGAAAAGTGACCTTGGGAGAAAAACAGAATAACGGTTAAAAACAACAGGCTTGAGCAACGAAACATGGAAAGAATTAGGGATGCGGAGAGAGGGAGGAAGATGAAGTTGATAAGAGACAGGGTTAATTTGTTTTTTGACCTTGAATGGGCCTAAAAATCGAGGACCCAACTTGTAACTGGGTATCCGGAATCATATGTGCGTAGCAGAAAGCCATACCTTGTCAACGGGGGAAAAAACAGGAGGAACCCTTCTATTCTTGTCGGCATGTCTCTTCATACGGGAAGATGCCAATTGAAGAGACTTTCGAGTGTCACGCCAGATAGAGGAAAAATTTTGAGTCAGTTCATCCACGGCAGGAGCTCCAGAAGAAGTGGGCATAGGGAGGGGGGGAAGAGGGTGACGGCCGTATACCACAAAAAATTGAGACTTGGAAGAGGATTCAGAGTTTTTAAAATTGTAAGAAAATCTGGCCCAATGCAGAAGGTCGACCCAATCATCTTGATGTCGCAGGTAGTCACCAAGTATCTGGTTAACTCTTTCCACTTGACCGTTGGATTGTGGGTGGTAAGCAGATGAAAAATTTAATCAGATTTTTAATTGACTGCAGAGTGCCCTCCAGAATTTTGAAACAAATTGAACGCCTCTGTCAGAGACTATGTGCGTGGGAAGCCCGTGGAGACGAAAAATTTGAAGAAAAAACTTGTTTCGCCAACAGTGGCGCGGAAAGAAGACCAGGCAGAGGGACAAAATGAGCCATTTTAGAAAAACGATCAACGACCACCCAAATGACTGTTGCCGTGAGAAGGTAGAAGATCAGTGATAAAGTCCATAGCAATATGGGACCATGGCTGTTCGGGCACTGGCAGAGGAAGGAGAAAGCCTGCAGGCTTATGGCGAGGAGTTTTATCACGGGCACAAACTGTACAAGCCCGAACAAAATCAGCCACATCCTTCTCCACGGAGGACCACCAATATTGTCGGGAAATTAACTGAATGGATTTTTTGATTCCAGCGTGGCCAGCTAAGTGAGAGGAGTGACCCCATTTGAGGATCTTTTTTTGTCAAATTTCTTTTTATTTTTTTCTTGAATAAGTAAACAAACATACAGGAAAACAAAAGGTGGTTAAGGCATATAAAGTAACGTAAGTGCAGTTTGGCAGGTGCAGCAGCAGCCAACCAAGCGAATCATAGAAAGTGAGAACAGCAATTAGTGTTAGCATACAAAATTGCGCAACCAATACAAGAACGAGCATAAGCCCGATGTTAATACAGGGACCCTTTTAACATGAGATTAGGACAAGATAGGGTATGGGGGGGGGGGAGAAGGAGGGGAAGTGGAGGGGAGTGCAATATCAGGGATTCAGGTCAATGCATAACTCAGATTATATTTCGCTAAGAGTGACATCATGTTTTAGCAAAGGTTGGCCAGGGAGACCATATGACTTTATACTTATCATAGGATCATCGTGCCCTGTGTGAAAGTTCCTCAAATCTGCATATCTCGTGCACCTTCTTTTTCCACTCTGAAAGGGATGGTGAGGAATTTTGTAACCAATATAGAGGTATTAGAGATTTAGCTGCTGCAATTTAGTGGGTGGCTAGGGAGTGTCTGTGGGGGGAATAATCTGGAGAAGCCAGACCTAGCAGGACTAATGAGGGTGTAAGAGTGATCTGTTTTTGCAGGATATGAGAGATCTGCATATCCACTTCCTTCCAGAAGGAGGCAATGATGGGGCAAGTCCACCAGACATGCAGATGAGTGCCAATCTGTGATTTACCACGCCAGCAGAGATTTGTTTCCGACAGTTGGTGATTGTACAGAAATTCAGGGGTTTTGTACCACCTCGACACAATTTTATAATGCAACTCCTGTAGCCTAATACACCTCGAGTGACCATGAGATCGGGTAAGTATAGAGGTCACTTCCTCATCAGTGAAAGTTACACCCAGTTCTTTCGCCCAGGACGCTATGTAGTGTGGAGGAGTCTGTTCTCTGGCATGAGTCACCCACTTCAGGCACGCAGACAAATTACAATTCTTGTAGTTGGTAGTGGTGATAAGCTCCTCAAACTTCGTGAGAGGCCTATTCGTTTTATACTTTTGGGCAAATAGAGTGCAGCAATGAATGAAGTGACTGACATGCAGAAAAGAGAACCTCTGAAACGGTATGTATGATTGCAGGGTGTGAGCACCTGGCACCTCTCCACCCCCAAAGAGCTGAGCAATAGGGATATGGTTTAGTTTCGACCACATAGCTGTAAAGGTTGGTTCCTCCAGGTCCACAGCCGCAGGTATAAGGCTAGCAGGAAAGAAAGGGGAGAGGGCAGGGGATAGAAGAGGGGAGAGTTCAAGCTAGACAGAGGTCATACCCTGATACAAAAGATGTGGAGATATCTCCTAGGAGAGGGCAACCAGAGAGTCCGGAGGAGTTCTCTAGATGGTTCCCCTTGTGGCGCGAGTGCTACCTCTCTAGTAAGAGAGTACGATCTAACTTCATCTAGCCATCTTTGGAGCTGAATAGCTTTATAATGGTTTCTGACATCCGTAAGGCCTATACCCCCCTCCCTAGGGTGTCTGGTCAATAAGCTATGTGTCAGTCTAGGTTTGCTTTGTTTCCAGACGTATCTTGAAATACTGATTCTCATATGGCGGAAGAATGTGAGAGGTAAAGCGATAGGAAGCATCCTCATTTTGTATAATACTTTAGGCATCACATAGCACTTAACTACATTCTTTCTGCCAAACCACAAAATCATCGGGTGGTCATATTCATTCAGTATTTGGTTGATTTCTTTAAGCAAAGGTTTAAAGTTGGCTCCATATAATTTGGCAATTGAGGCAGTAATATTAACCCCTAGGTACTTCAGGTATGAGGCAGACCAGGGAAATGGGGACAAGCCTTTTAGCTTAGAAAGACAAGCGGAGGGTAAGGATACATTGAGGAGTTCCGATTTAGACAATTTACTTTAAAATTGGATACCGATCCAAACTGCTCAAACAACTGAACCAGGCAGGGTAGGCTTTCCGTAGGGTTGCTCAGCAAAAACAGGAGATCGTCTGCAAATGCCAATACTTTGAGTTCGCCCCTCGAAGTATGGCTCCCTGCTATTTCCGACATCTGCCTTACTTTCTGTAGTAGGCTCTCCATCACCAGCACCAATGAGGTGGGGCAGAAATCTCTTCATACGCATGGAGAGTAATTTCGCCCAGATTTTGAGGTCTAGATTAAGAAGAGAAATCGGTCTGTAACTGCCGCATTCCTCAGGGTTTCTTCCTTCCTTAGGGAGCAGCGTAATATGTGCTTCTAACGTTTGTTTGGGAGGCAATGTCCCCTGGAAGAGCGCCGCGCAAAAGTCGGTGAGGTGGGGCAGCAATGTGGGTAGGAAGGCTTTATAGTAGGCAAGAGGAAGTCGGTCTGGACCTGGGCTCTTACCTGGGGGAAAAGAGGATAAGACCCTTTTTACCTCTTCTTGAGTTATGGGGAGTAGAAGTTCCTGTGCCATCATTGGTGTTAACTCAGGGAGATGCAAATCCGCCAAGAATTCATCCGTGAGCCATTGGCGGCCTTCCAACTGTGAGCATGTGTCAGCTCCTCTCAGATTGTAAAGTGAGTCATAAAAGTCTCTGAATGCCTTAGCCATGTCAAGTGAGTTTGTGTGGGTAAGCCCTCAAGGGGTCTTAATGGCGTAGATGTGACTTTTGGCCTTAGCCTTTTTGAGTAAGGACGACATAAGTTTTCCTCCTTTATTCCCGTGAGCATACAGTTTGTGTCTATAGTGTAAATATGGTTTCGAGGATCTGTCCTGAAGGAGTTGTAGAAGTTGCTCTCTAAGAGATTTAAGTTGCTCCTGTAAGAGTAGCGCCCTAGAGCGTTTATGGGATCTTTCCAGGGACGAGATCTGGGACAGCAGGTTGGAAACTGACAATCGTCTTTCCTTCTTAAGCCTAGCTCCCCACAAAATAAATATACCACGTATATATGATTAATGGGCCTCCCACACCATGGGTGCTGAAGGACCTGACTTGGTGTTAATGTCAAAATACATGTGTAGCTGTTTTTCAACATCTCCCTTAGCTTCCCTATTCTCCAGAATACATTCATTTATTCGCCATCTCGAGGGCAGAGGAGGAGAGGAGAAAAGGGATAGGGAAATAGAGACAGGAGCTTGATCAGACAGGGTAATAGAAGAGATCCCTGCGGCTCTGAGGTCCTGTTAAAACTTGTAGTGTACCAGGAAATAGTCCAAACGTTGGTATGAATTATGAACAGCGGAGAAATACGAGTAGTCTTTTTCCATGGTATGGAGAAGGCGCCAGGCATCTGAAAGAGACATGTCAGTTAGTTTAGAGTGCAATTTGGCAAGTGCCCTAAAGGAAATGTGGGATTTCCCTGAGGTGGAGTCTAGAATCAGGTTTAAAGTAATATTCAGATCACCCCCTAACACAATAGGACCCTCCGCAAACAAAGCTAGCTTGTCCAGGATCTGTAATAACCAGCTGACCTGGTGTTGGTTAGGAACATACACATTTGCTATAGTAAATTTTAGTGCCTGTATCTGAACTTTCAGGAAAAGAGCCCTACCCTCTGAGTCCCTGAACATATCCAGGACGCACAGTGGCAGGGATCTATGTAACGCTACAGAGACCCCCCTAGATGCTCATGACTCTTGAAAGGAATGGAACCATCTATCAAAGTGTCTCAGAGGCAACCTTGGTATTTTTGATTCTTTAAAGTGGGTTTCTTGTATTAGCAGCACATTCGCTCCCTGTTTCCTGGCCAGCTCTATTATGTGATGCCTCTTATTGGATGTATTAAAACCTCTCACATTATAAGACATGAGTTTGATGTTAGGCATGGCGGTAACCAGACGGACTGAAGTGCACTCAGGGGTGTGAGGGGGTAGGGAAGGTACGGGTAAGGGTCAACAGATGAAGCAAACAAAACCGAATCAACTTCAATGGATCGAACTAAAAGATAATTGTAGTGCAAAGTGGCACCAATAATATGTTCCCTAGCAGTATAGCGAGGAAGAAAAAAAAAATTTCACATAAGGGTGTGCTGGGGGAGAGGTAAACGGTCAACGGTTAGACCAATATTCCTAGCCCGTGAAGAGGTAAATGAGAAAGAGAAAGTGTGAAGACTAGGGGGAAAGTCAATGAGCTGGGTGGAGAAAATGAGTGTAGGTGGGAAAAGAGGTAGAAGAGGGTGAAGAGAAAGGGAAAGAAGAAGATAGGAGAGGAGGCCAAGGAGAAGCCCAGAGAGAACAAAGACAAAGTAGGGGCAAGGAAGACTAAAACTGAGCAAAAGACAGGCAAAATGCAAGCAGCAATCACTCACCAGAGGAGCAGAGACCTCCCCGCTAGTCTCATCATGCATACCAAGCAGCACCAAAGACATTCTATGTGAGTAGCAAACCACAGGCAGGAAGGCCAACCCCAATATCAAACACATGCCTAACTCAGCACCTAATAGGGCCCTAGATGACACAAGGTAGGCAATGCACAGATAACTATGAATCATGAAATGGTTGTACTAATGTCCACACAAACTCTGAAGGACTATGTCAGAGTGAAGGTCAGTAATAAACAGGTAAATCAGGTAACTGTCAGATAGGAAAACCTGAGACAGCCAGCAGGCCAGTCCATCCAGCAGAGTCTCTCAGCGCGGGGGAGGCTGATCCTTCACCGGTGTCTTCTTCGTTTTGTTGGATTTCTGTCTGCCGACTAGCCTCCACTCCTCTTGCTGCGGTAGAGGCGGGAGAGACTGTAAATCTGTCACCGGTAGCCAGGACGGAATGTTCAACGGAGGAATGTCCAGGGTCGACCACACCGTCTCCAAATCCTCCGGTGTGCGCACAGTAAGCCTTCTTCCATTGTGATTAATGGACAGCCTGAAGGGAAAAAGCCAAGCATAGGTAAGATTCTTGTTCCACAGTGTCTCCAGTAAGGGTTTTAAGATCCTGCATTTAGCCATGGTGGAGGGTGATAAGTCCTGGAACAAGGCAAGTTCATCCTCCCCATAAGTGAGGGGTCTGTGCTCTCTCGCTGCTTGCAGGACTGCTGCAGTGTCCACATAATGAAGAGCAAGCCACATAATGAGAGCAAGCCACAAATGATGTCTCTCGGCGGCTCTGAGGGTTTCGGCTTCGGTCGCAGTGCGCGATGCACCCGCTCAATAATAATCTGTGCTGCTCTCTCAGGACCCAGTAGGATGGCGAATATCTCCATCGTCACTTTTCGCAATGCCTCCGGAGCCCAGGACTCCGAGAGCCCCTTAACACGAATGTTTTACGGCAGCTCCTATTTTCTTGGTCCTCTATGAGAGATAGGGCGGAATTAACATGGGTAACCAGTTTAGCTTGCCTGTTCGCCAGAGTCTCAGAGTGCGTGGAAATGCTGGTGCACGCCGCTTCCAGTGCCTCCGTCCTATAACCAACAGAACGTACATCCGTCTTGATTTCAGTCAGTTCAGAGATCACAGGCTTTAGGGCATCGAGAGTGCTTTCTTCATGAAGGCTTCAATGAAGTGCTGTGTCACCATCGGTGAGGCTACCTCTTCTTCAGAGTCCT